>NW_026735858.1:0-97000 GCF_949786415.1 Peromyscus eremicus
TGTGTTTCCTATGGTGTCCAAACAGTGTGCTTGCTCAGAACAAAAGAACTGTACTTCCTACACACACGGGTCATATCTAGTTCAACTCTGCTTAGGAAACTGACGGAAACAGTAGCTCCTCCTCAGTGAAATACACTGTACTTGCTGGAAACAGACGTGAGTGATATTTGTACTGTGTATGGCAATGGGAGCGCAATAGTGACTCTTCTTACCAGAAAACAACTCTTGCTCGTAGGACTAGAAACTGCATGTGATTCAAATTCATTTTGGATTGGGAAACAAACGCCAGCTCACCTTACAAGAAACACACTCTGCTTTTGAGAATAGGGCACTCATCTACTCTACTGTGTTTCCTATGGGTTCCAAACAGTGAGCTTGCTCAGAACAAAAGAACTGTGCTTCCTACACACGGGTCATATCTAGTTCAACTCTACTTAGGAAACTGACAAGAACAGTAGCTCCTCTACAGTCCAATACACTGTACTTGCTGTGAACAGAGGGGAGTGCTATTTGCACTGTGTATGGCAATGGGATCGCAATAGTGACTTTCCTTACCAAAAAACAACACTTGCTCATAGGACCATAAACTGCATGTGATTCAACTCAATTTAGGACTGGGAAACAAACGCTAGTTCGCCTTTCAAGAAACACACTCTGCTTTTGAGAATAGAGCACTCTTCTGCTCTACTGTGTTTCCTGTAGGGCGAGAACAGTGAGCTTGCCCAGAACAAAAGAACTGTGCTTCCTACACACACGGGCCATATCTAGTTCAACTCTGCTTAGGAAACTGACAAGAACAGTAGCTCCTCTTCAGTCCAATACACTGTACTTGCTGGGAACAGACGCGAGTGCTATTTGCAATGTGTATGGCAAAGGGAGCGCAATAGTGACTCTTCTTACCAGAAAACACCTCTAGCTCATAGGACCAGAAACTGCATGTGTATTTCAACTCCATTTCGGACTGGGAAACAAATGCTAGCTCGCCTTACAAGAAACACACTCTGCTTTTGAGAAAAGTGCACTGTAATAATCTACTGTGTTTCCTATGGGGTTCCAACAATGAGCTTGCTCAGAACAAAAGAACTGTGCTACACACACGGGTCATATCTAGTTCAACTCTGCTTAGGAAACTGACAAGAACAGTAGCTCCTCTCCAGTCCAATACACTGTACTTGCTGGGACATACGCGAGTGCTATTTGCACTGTGTACGGGAAATGGAGCGCAATAGTGACTCTTCCTACCAGAAAACAACTCTAGCTCATAGGACCAGAAACTGCATTGTATTTCAACTCCATTTAGGACTGGGAAACAAATGCTAGCTCGCCTTACAAGAAACACACTCTGCTTTTGAGAAAAGAGCACTCTTCTACTCTACTGTGTTTCCTCTGGGGTTCCAACAGTGAGCTTGCTCAGAACAAAAGAACTGTGCTTAGTAAACACACGGGCCATATCTGGTTCATCTCTGCATAGGAAAATGACAAGAACAGTAGCTCCTCTGCAGTCCAATAGACTGTACTTGCGGGGAACAGACGCGAGTGCTATTTGTACTGTGTGTGGCAATGGGAGCGCAATAGTGACTCTTCTTACCAGAAAACAACTCTTGCTCGTAGGACTAAAAACTGCATTTGATTCAACTCCATTTAGGACTAAAAAACAAACGCTAGCTCGCCTTACAAGAAACACACTCAGATTTTGAGAAAAGAGCACTCTTCTACTCTACTGGGTTTCCTATGGAGTTCGAACTGTGAGCTTGCTCAGAACAGAAGAACTGTGCTTCCTACACACACGGTCCATATCTAGTTCAACTCTGCTTAGGAAACTGACAAGAACAGTACCTCCTCTTCAGTACAATACACCTTACTTACTGGGAACAGACGCGAGTGCTATTTGCACTGTGTACTGCAATGGGAGCACAATAGTGACTCTTCTTACCAGAAAACAACTCTTGCTCGTAGGACCTGAAACTGCATGTGATTCAACTCCATTTAGGACTGGGAAACAAACGCTAGCTCGCCTTACAAGAAACACACTCTGCTTTTGAGGAAAGAGCACTCTTCTACTCTACTATATTTCCTATAGGGTCAGAACAGTGAGCTTGCTGAGTACAAAAGAACTGTGCTTCCTACACACACGGGCCATATCTAGTTCAACTCTGCTTAGGAAAATGACAAGAACAGTAGCTCTTCTTCAGACCAATACACTGTACTTGCTGGAAACACACACGAGTACAATTTGTACTGTGAATGGCAATGGGAGCACAGTAGTGACTCTTCTTACCAGAAAACAACTCTTGCTCGTAGGAACAGAAACTGGATGTGATTCAACTCCATTTAGGATTGGGAAACAAACGCTTGCTCGCCTCACAAGAAACACACTCTGCTTTTGAGAATAGGGCAAACATCTACTCTACTGTGTTTCTTATGGGGTCCAAACAGTGAGCTTGCTCAGAACAAAAGAACCGTGCTTCCTACACACACGGGCCATATCTAGTTCAACTCTGCTTAGGAACCTGAAAAGAACAGTAGATCCTCTTCAGTCCAATACACTGTACATGCTGAGAAGAGAAACCAGTGCTATTTGCCCTGTGTATGACAATGGGAGCGCAATAGTGACTCTTCTTAATAGAAAAAACTCTTGCTCGTAGGACCAGAAACTGCATGTGATTCAACTCCATTTAGGACTGGGAAACAAACGCTAGCTAGCCTTACAAGAAACACACTCTGCTTTTGAGAAAAGATCACTCTTCTACTCTACTGTGTTTTCTATAGGGCCATTAAGTGAGCTTGCTCAAAACAAAAGAACTGTGCTTCCTATACACACGGGCCATATCAGTTCAACTCTGCTTAGGAAACTGACAATAACAGTATCTCCTCTTCAGTCCAACACACTGTACTTGATTGGAACAGACGCAAGTGCTATTTGCACTGTGTATGGCAATGGGAGCTCAATAGTGACTCTTCTTACCAAAAAACAACTCTACTCGTAGGACCAGAAACTGCATGTGATTCAACTTCTTTTACGACTGGGAAACAAAAGCTAGCTCGCCTTACAAGAAACACACTCTGCTTTTGAGAAAAGAGTACTCTTCTACTCTACTGTGTTTCCTATGGGGTCCGAACAGTGAGCTTGTTCAGAACAAATGAACTGTGCTTCCTACACATGGGCCATATCTAGTTCAATACTTCTTAGGAAACTGACAAGTACAGTAGCTCCTCTTCAATCCAATACACTGTACTTGCTGGGAGCAGACGCGAGTGCTATTTCACTGTGTTTGCAATGGTAGCGCAATAGTGACACTTCTTACCAGAAAACAACTCTTGCTCTTAGGACCAGAAACTGCATGTGATTCAACTCCATTTTGGACTGGGAAGCAAACGCTAGGTCGCCTTACACTAAACACACTCGGCTTTTGAGAAAAGAGCACTCTTCTACTCTACTGTGTTTCCTACGGGGTCCAAACAGTGAGCTTGCTCAGAACAAAAGAACTGTGCTTCCTATACACACGTGCCATATCTAGTTCAACTCTGCTTAGGAAACTGACAAGAACAGTAGCTCCTCTTCAGTCCAATACACTGTACTTGCTGGGAACAGATGCGAGTGCTATTCACACTGTGTTTGGCAATGGGAGCGCAATAGTGACTTTCCTTACCAGAAAACAACTCTTGCCCATAGGACAAAAACTGCATGTGATTCAACTCCATTTAGGACTGGGAAACAAATGCTAGCTAGCCTTACAAGAAACACACTCTGCTTTTGAGAAAAGATCACTCTTCTACTCTACTGTGTTTTCTATAGGGCCATTAACGTGAGCTTGCTCAAAACAAAAGAACTGTGCTTCCTATACACACGGGCCATATCAGTTCAACTCTGCTTAGGAAACTGACAAGAACAGTATCTCCTCTTCAGTCCAATACACTGTACTTGATTGGAACAGACGCAAGTGATATTTGCACTGTGTATGGCAATGGGAGCTCAATAGTGACTCTTCTTACCAAAAAACAACTCTACTCGTAGGACCAGAAACTGCATGTGATTCAACTTCTTTTACGACTGGGAAACAAAAGCTAGCTCGCCTTACAAGAAACACACTTTGCTTTTGAGAAAGAGTACTCTTCTACTCTACTGTGTTTCCTATGGGGTCCGAACAGTGAGCTTGTTCAGAACAAAATGAACTGTGCTTCCTACACATGGGCCATATCTAGTTCAATACTTCTTAGGAAACTGTACAAGTACAGTAGCTCCTCTTCAATCCAATACACTGTACTTGCTGGGAGCAGACGCGAGTGCTATTTCACTGTGTTTGGCAATGGTAGCGCAATAGTGACACTTCTTACCAGAAAACAACTCTTGCTCTTAGGACCAGAAACTGCATGTGATTCAACTCCATTTTGGACTGGGAAGCAAACGCTAGGTCGCCTTACACTAAACACACTCGGCTTTTGAGAAAAGAGCACTACTTCTACTCTACTGTGTTTCCTACGGGGTCCAAACAGTGAGCTTGCTCAGAACAAAAGAACTGTGCTTCCTACACACACGGGCCATATCTAGTTCAACTCTGGTTAGGAAACTGACAAGAACAGTAGCTCCTCTTCAGTCCAATACACTGTACTTGCTGGGAACAGACGCAAGTGCTATTTGCACTGTGTATGTCACTGGGAGCACAATAGTGACTATCCTTACGAGAAAACAACCTCTTGTTCCTAGGACCAAAAACTGCATGTGATTCAACTCCATTTTAGAACTGGGAAACAAACGCTAGCTCGCCTTACAAGGAAACACACTCTGCTTTTGAGAAAAGAGCACTCTTCTTCTCTACTGTATTTCATATGGGGTCCAAACAGTGAGCTTGCTCAGAAGAAAAGAACTGTGCTTCCTACACACACGGGCCATATCTATTTCAACTCTGCTTAGGAAACTGAAAAGAACAGTTCATCCTCTACAGTCCAATACGCTGTACATGCTGGGTACAGACGACAGTGCTATTTGCACTGTGTATGGCAATGGGAGCGCAATAGGGACTTTCCTTACCAGAAAACAACTCTTGCTCGTAGGAACGGAAACTGCATGTGATTCAACTCCATTTAGGACTGGGAAACAAACGCTAGCTCGCCTTACAAGAAAGACACTCTGCTTTTGATTAAAGATCACTCTAGTACTCTACAGTGTTTCCTATAGGGCCAGAACAGTGAGCTTGCTGAGTACAAAAGAACTGTGCTTCCTACACACATTGGCCATATCTAGTTCAACTCTGCTTAGGAACCTGACAAGAACAGTAGATGCTCTTCAGTCCAATACACTGTACATACTGGGAACAGAGGCCAGTGCTATTTGCCCTGAGTATGACAATGGGAGCACAATAGTGACTCTTATTCACCAGAAAAAACTCTTCCTCGTAGGACCAGAAACTGCATGTGATTCAACTCCATTTAGGACTCGAAACAAACGCTAGCTCGCCTTACAAGAAACACACTCTGCTTTTGAGAAAAGAGCACTCTTCTACTCTACTGTGTTTCCTATAGGGCCAGAACAGTGAGCTTGCTCAGAACAAAAGAACTGTGCTTCCTACACACACGGGCCATATCTAGTTCAACTCTGCTTAGGAAACTGACAAGAACAGTAGATCCTCTTCAGTCCAATACGCTGTACATGCTGGGTACAGACACCAGTGCTATTTGCACTGTGTATGCAATAGGAGCGCAATAGTGACTCTTCTTACCAGAAAACAACTCTTGCTCATAGGACCAGAAACTGCATGTGATTCAACTCCATTTAGGACTGGGAAACAAACGCTAGCTCGCCTTACAAGAAACACACTCTGCTTTTCAGAAAAGAGCACTCTTCTTCTCTACTGTGTTTCTTATGGGGTCCAAACAGTGAGCTTGCTCAGAAGAAAGAACTGTGCTTCCTACACACACGGGCCATATCTATTTCAACTCTGCTTAGGAAACTGAAAAGAACAGTTCATCCTCTACAGTCCAATACGCTGTACATGCTGGGTACAGACGACAGTGCTATTTGCACTGTGTATGGCAATGGGAGTGCAATAGTGACTTTCCTTACCAGAAAACAACTCTTGCTCGTAGGAACGGAAACTGCATGTGATTCAACTCCATTTAGGACTGGGAAACAAACGCTAGCTCGCCTTACAAGAAAGACCCTCTGCTTTTGAGAAAAGAGCACTCTTCTATTCTACTGTGTTTCCTATGTGGTCCGAACAGTGAGCTTGCTCAGAACAAAAGACCTGTGCTTCCTACACACACGGGCCATATCTAGTTCAACTCTGCTTAGGAAACTGACAAGAACAGTAGAAACTCTTCAGTCCAATAGACTGTACATGCTGGGAACAGACGCGAGAGCTATTTGAACTGTGTATGGCAAAGGGAGCACAATAGTGACTTTCCTTTCCAGAAAACAACTCTTGCTTGTAGGACAGAAACTGCACGTGATTCACCTCCATTTAGGACTGGGAAACAAACGCTAGCTCGCCTTACATGAAACACGCTCTGCTTTTGAGAAAAGAGCACTCTTCTACTCTTCTGTGTTTCCTATACGGCCACAAGAGTGAGCTTGCTCAGAACAAAAGAACTGTGCTTTCTACACACACGGGCCCTATCTAGTTCAACTCTGCTTAGGAAACTGACAAGAACGGTAGCTCCTCTTTTGTCTAATACACTGTACTTGCTAGGAACAGACGCGAGTGCTATTTGCCCTGTGTATGGCAATGGGAGCGCAATAGTGACTCTTCTTACCAGAAAACAACTCTTGCTCGTAGGACCAAAAACTGCATGTGATTCAACTCCATTTAGGACTGGGAAACAAACACTAGCTCGCCTTAGAAGAAACACACTCTGCTTTTGAGAAAAGAGCACTCTTCTACTCTATTGTGTTTCCTATAGGACCAGAACAGTGAGCTTGCTCAGAACAAAAGAACTTTGCTTCCTACACACACGGGTCATACCTAGTTCAACTCTGCTTAGGGAACTGACAAGAACAGTAGCTCCTCTTCAGTACAATACACTGTACTTGCTGGGAACAGATGCGAGTGCTATTTGAACTGTGTATGGCAAAGGGAGCACAATAGTGACTTTCCTTTCCAGAAAACAACTCTTGCTCGTAGGACAGAAACTGCATGTGATTCAACTCGATTTCTGACTGGGAAACAAACGCTAGCTCGCCTTACAAGAAACACACTCTGCTTTTGAGAAAAGAGCACTCTTCTACTCTACTGTGTTTTCTATAGGCCAGAAGAGTGAGCTTGCTCAGAACCAAAGAACTGTGCTTCCTACACACACAGGCCATATCTAGTTCAACTCTGCTTAGGAAACTGAGAAGAACAGTAGCTCCTCTTCAGTCCAATACACTGTACTTGCTGGGAAAAGACGCGAGTGCTATTTGAACTGTGTATGGCAAAGGGAGCACAATAGTGACTTTCCTTACCAAAAAACATCCCTTCCTCATAGGACCAGAAACTGCATGTGATTCAACTCCATTAAGGACTGGGAAACAAACGCTACCTCGCCTTCCAAGAAACACACTCTGCTTTTGAGAAAAGAGCACTCTTCTAGTCTACTGTGTTTCCTATGGGGTCCGAACATTGAGCTTGCTCAGAACAAAAGAACTGTGCTTCCTACACACACGGGCCATATCTAGTTCAACTCTGCTTAGGAAAATGAGAAGAACATTAGCTCCTCTTCAGTCCAATACACTGTACTTGCTGGGAAAAGACGCGAGGGCTATATGAACTGTGTATGGCAAAGGGAGCGCAATAGTGACTTTCCTTACAAGAAAACATCCCGTGCTCGTAGGACCAAAAACTGCATGTGATTCAACTCCATTTACGACTGGGAAACAAACGCTAGCTCACCTTACAAGAAACACACTCTGCTTTTGAGAAAAGAGCACTCTTCTACGCTACTGTGTTTACTCTGGTGTCTGAAAAGTGAGCTTGCTCAGAAGAAAAGAACTGTGCTTCACACACACGGGACATATCTACTTCAAGTCTGCTTAAGAAACTGACAGGAACAGTAGCTCCTCTTCTGTCTAATACACTGTACTTGCTGGGAACAGACGCGAGTGCTATTTGCCCTGTGTATGTCAATGGGAGCGCAATAGTGACTCTTCTTACCAGAAAACAATTCTTGCACGTAGGACCAAAAACTGCATGTGAT
This sequence comes from Peromyscus eremicus, assembly GCF_949786415.1. Taxonomy (NCBI): domain Eukaryota; kingdom Metazoa; phylum Chordata; class Mammalia; order Rodentia; family Cricetidae; genus Peromyscus; species Peromyscus eremicus. The sequence continues at coordinate 8,170 of NW_026735858.1, forward strand.
TCAACTCCATTTAGGACTGGGAAACAAACGCTAGCTCTCCTTACAAGAAACACGCTCTGCTTTTGAGAAAAGAGCATTCTTCTACTCTACTGTGTTTGCTATAGGGCCAGAACAGTGATCTTGCTCAGAACAAAAGAACTGTGCTTCCTACACACACGGGCTATATCTAGTTCAAGTCTGCTTAGGAAACTGACAAGAACAGTAGCTCCTCTTCAGTCCAATACACTGTACTTGTTGGGAGCAGACACGAGTGCTATTTGCACTGTGTGTGGCAATGGGAGCGCAATAGTGACTCTTCTTACCAGAAAACAACTCTTGCTCGTAGGACCAGAAACTGCATGTGATTCAACTCCATTTATGACTGGGAAACAAACGCTAGCTCTCCTTACAAGAAACATGCTCTGCTTTTGAGAAAAGAGCATTCTTCTACTCTACTGTGTTTCCTATAGGGCCAGAACAGTGAGCTTGCTCAGAACAAAAGAACTGTGCTTCCTACACACACGGGCTATATCTAGTTCAAATCTGCTTAGGAAACTGACAAGAACAGTAGCACCTCTTCAGTCCAATACACTGTATTTGTTGGGAGCAGACAGGAGTGCTATTTGCACTGTGTGTGGCAATGGGAGCGCAATAGTGACTCTTCTTACCAGAAAACAACTCTTGCTCGTAGGACCAGAAACTGCATGTGATTGAATTCCATTTAGGCCTGGGAAACAAACGCTAGCTCTCCTTACAAGAAACACACTCTGCTTTTGAGAAAAGAGCACTCTTCTACTCTTCTGTGTTTCCTATAGGGCCAGAACACTGAGCTTGCTCAGAACAAAAGATTTGTGCTTCACACACACGGGCCATATCTAGTTCAACTCTGCTTAGGAAACTGACAAGAACAGTAGCTCCTCTTCTGTCCAATACACTGTACTTGCTGGGAACAGAATCGAGTGCTATTTGCACTGTGTATGGCAATGGTAGCACAATAGTGACTCTTCTTACCAGAAAACAACTCTTGTTCGTAGGACCAGAAACTGCATGTGATTCATCTCCATTTAGGACTGGGAAACAAACGCTAGCTCACCTTACAAGAAACAAACTCTGCTTCTGAGAAAAGAGCACTCTTCTACTCTTCTGTGTTTCCTATAGGGCCAGAACAGTGAGCTTGCTCAGAACAAAAGAACTGTGCTTCCTACACACACGGGCCATATCTAGTTCAACTCAGCTTAGGAAACTGACAAGAACAGTAGCTCCTCTTCAGTCCAATACACTGTACTTGCTGGGAACAGACGTGAGTGCTATTTGTACTGTTTATGGCAAAGGGAGCACAATAGTGACTTTCCTTACCAGAAAACATCCCTTGCTCGTAGGACCAGAAACTGCATGTGGTTCAACTCCATTTGGGACTGGGAAACAAACGCAAGCTCGCCTTACAAGAAACACACTCTGCTTTGGAGAAAAGAGCACTCTTCTACTGTACTGTGTTTCCTATGGGGTCCAAACAGTGAGCTTGCTCAGAACAAAAGAACTGTGCTTCCTACACACACGGGCCATATCTAGTTCAACTCTGTTTAGGAAACTGACAAGAACAGTAGCTCCTCTTCAGTCCAATACACTGTACTTGCAGATCGCAGACACGAGTCCTATTTGCACTTTGTATGGCAATGGGATCAAAATAGTGACTCCTCTTACCAGAAAACAACTCTTGCTCGTAGGACCAGAAATGGCATGAGATTCAAATCTGTTTCTGACAGGGAAACAAACACTAGCTAGCCTTACAAGAAACGCACTCTGCTTTTGAGAAAATAGCACTCTTCTACTCTACTGTGTTTCCTATGGGGTCCGAACAGTGAGCTTGCTCAGAACAAAAGAACTGTGCTTCCTACACACACGGGCCATATCTAGTTCAACTCTGCTTAGGAAACTGACAAGAACAGTAGCTCCTCTTCTGTCCAATACACTGTACTTTCAAAGAACAGTAGCGAGTGTTGTTTGCACTGTGTATGGCAATGGGATCACAATAGTGACTCTTCTTACCAGAAAACAACTCTTGCTCATAGAACAAGAAACTGCATGAAATTCAACTACATTTAGGACTGGGAAACAAACGCTAGCTCGCCTTAGAAGAAACACACTCTGCTTTTGAGAAAAGAGCAATCTTCTAATCTTCTGTGTTTTCTATAGGGCCAGAACAGTGAGCTTGCTCAGAACAAAAGAACTGTGCTTCCTACACACACGGGCCATATCTAGTTCAACTCTGCTTAGGAAACTGACAAGAACAGTAGCTCCTCTTCAGTCCAATACACTGTACTTGCTGGGAACAGACGTGACTGCTATTTGCACTGTTTATGGCAAAGGGAGCACAATAGTGACTTTCCTTATCAGAAAACATCCCTTGCTCCTAGGACCAGAAACTGCATGTGATTCAACTCCATTTTGGACTGGGAAACAAACGCTAGCTCGCCTTACAAGAAACACACTCTGCTTTTGAGAAAAGAGCACTCTTCTATTCTACTGTGTTTCCTATAGGGTCCGAACAGTGAGCTTGCTCAGAACAAAAGAACTGTGCTTCCTACACACACGGGCCATATCTAGTTCAACTCTTCTTAGGTAACTGACAAGAACAGTAGATCCTCTTCAGTGCAATACACTGTACATGCTGGGAACAGACGCGAGTCCTATTTGCACTGTGTATGGCAATGGGAGCGAAATAGTGACTCCTCTTACCAGAAAACAACTCTTGCTCGTAGGACCAGAAACTCATGAGATTCAAATCTGTTTCTGACTGGGAAACAAAGACTAGCTAGCCTTACAAGAAACATACTCTGCTTTTGAGAAAAGAGCACTCTTCTATTCTACTGTGTTTCCTATGGGGTCCGAACAGTGAGCTTGCTCAGAACAAAAGAACTGTGCTTCCTACACACACCGGCCATATCTAGTTCAACTCTGCTTAGGTAACTGACAAGAACAGTAGATCCTCTTTAGTGCAATACACTGTACATGCTGGGACAGACGCGAGAGCTATTTACCCTGTGTATGGTAATTGGAGCGCAATAATGACTCTTCTTACCAGAAAACAACTCTTTCTTGTAGGACCAGAAACTGCATGTGATTCAACTCCATTTAGGACTTAGAAACAATCGCTAGTTCGCCTTAGAAGAAACACACTCTGCTTTGGAGAAAAGAGCACACTTCTACTCTACTGTGTTTCCTATAGGGCCAGAACAGTGAGCTTGCTCAGAACAAAAGAACTGTGCTTCCTACACACACGGGCCATATCTAGTTCAACTCTGCTTAGGAAACTGACAAGAACAGTAGCTCCTCTTCAGTCCAATACACTGTACTTGCTGGGAACAGACGCGAGTGCTATTTGCACTGTGTATGGCAAAGGGAGCACAATAGTGACTTTCCTTTCCAGAAAACAACTCTTGCTCGTAGGACTAGAAACTGCATGTGATTCAACTCCATTTAGGACTGGGAAACAAACGCAAGCTCGCCTTACAAAAAACACACTCTGCTTTTGAGAAAAGAGCACTCTTCTACTCTACTGTGTTTCCTATAGGCCAGAAGAGTGAGCTAGCTCAGAACAAATGAACTGTGCTTCCTACACACACGGCCCATATCTAGTTGAACTCTGCTTAGGAAACTGACAAGAAGAGTAGATCCTCCTCAGTCCAATACACTTTACATGCTGGGAACAGACGCCAGTGCTATTTGCCCTGTGTATGACAATGGGAGCGCAATAGTGACTCTTCTTACCATAAAACAACTCTAGCTCATAGGACCAGAAACTGCATGTGATTGAACTCAATTTAGGACTGGGAAACAAACGCTAGCTCGCCTTACAAGAAACACATTCTGCTTTTGCAAAAGAGCACTCTTCTACTCTCCTGTGTTTCCTATAGGGCCAGTAGAGTGAGCTTGCTCAGAACAAAAGAAGTGTACTTCCTGCACACACGGGCCATATCTAGTTCAACTTTGCTTAGGAAACTGACAAGGACAGTAGATCCTCTTCAGTCCAATACACTGTACATCCTGGGAACAGATGCGAGTGCTATTTGCCCTGTGTATGACAAAGGGAGCGCAATAGTGACTCTTCTTACTAGAAAACAACTCTTGCTCGTAGGACCAGAAACTGCATGTGATTCAACTCCATTTAGGACTGGGAAAGAAAAGCTAGCTCGCCTTACAAGAAACACACTCTGCTTTTGAGAAAAGAGCACTCTTCTACTCTACATTGTTTCCTATAGGGCCAAAACAGTGAGCTTGCTCAGAACAAAAGAATTGTGCTTCCTACACACAGGGGCCATATCTAGTTCAACTCTGCTTAGGAAACTGACAAGAACAGTAGATCCTCTTCAGTCCAATACACTGTACATGCTGGGAACAGACGCCAGTGCTATTTGCCCTGTGTATGACAATGGGAGCGCAATAGTGACTCTTCTTACCAGAAAACATCCCTTGCTCGTAGGACCAGAAACTGCATGTGATTCAACTCCATTTTGGACTGGGAAACAAACGCTAGCTCGCCTTACAAGAAACACACTCTGCTTTTGAGAAAAGAGCACTCTTCTATTCTACTGTGTTTCCTATGGGGTCCGAACAGTGAGCTTGCTCAGAACAAAAGAACTGTGCTTACTACACACACGGGCCATATCTTGACCCGTCCCGCACGCCACGTTATTTGATGAGACCCTAGGAGGCACCTCCTGAAAGATCAATGGGGGTGAGAGAGAAAGGAGACCAGGCGCGTAAAGGAAGACAAAGTCAGTCTGAGTTGCGTCAAGGTCTCGTTTATTGCAAGGGGAATCAGGCTTATATATGCTAGGAGCTAGGAGAAGTAGATAGGGGTATGGAAAGTCACTAGGAGGAAGTTAGGGTAAGGTAGGGTTCAGGAAAAGGTCTCTTTGTTCCAGGGCCTGATCAACGGACCATACAGCAAACCATTATGTTTCAGGGAGTAGATCAAAAGGTACATATTGTGGTCTTGTTTAAAAATGGTTGCTATTGAAACTGTTAACGGAAGATTGGGTACACAGCTTTTTCCCATGAGAATCAGTTAGGCTACTTGGCTCCTGACAATTCCCCCTTCTTTCTATAAAATGGCCAAAGCAGGCTTTGGTCATAAATTGAGAGGGCCCCTGTCTTAGGCTGTATGGGGTGCAGTCCTGTCTGGCAACGTTCCATGTTGAGCCGGTCTCTGGCGACCTCTGTACGTTGTGCTCCCAGCACAGGCCCCATACTATTCCCGTCATTGAGTACCCTCTAGCTTTTAATTATAGGGGTTTTTAGGTTCATAGGCCACTGAACCTGAGCCTTTCACCTGTTTCAATAGTTTCCTCTTGTCTGATGGTAATGTACTGAAACAGTTTTTGATAGGGCCGAATTGATCTGATTTTTGATGAATTGTGTTAGTCGTTGAAAAGCCCAAGGACCAAAGGTGAGGAGGAGAAGGAAAATGATCAAGGGGGCCAGGAGGGTGGGGATCAGAGTAGAAAGCCAAGGGGACCCCTTTAGCCAGCCCTCAAACCAATTGTTTTGATTTTCAAAATCACGTTTTCTTTGTGCTAATCTTTCTCTTAGTTTCTCCATTGATTCTCTAACTACCCCAGTGTGATCAGCATAAAAGCAGCATTCTTCCTTCAAGGCTGCACATAAACCTCCCTCCTTTAAAAATAGTAAATCCAGACCTCTTCTATTTTGTAACACAACCTCAGAGAGTGAGGTTAAAGACTTCTCCAGGGCAGAAATGGATCTTTCTATGGCCTCTAGGTCAGTAGTCATAGCCATTTGTAACTGCATAAGGTGGTTGCTCTGCACGAGGGCAGCAGTTCCTGTACCAACTCCTGCAGCAATGCCTCCAATACCTAACAATAGGGCAATAGTCATAGACACAGGTTCTCGAGTGTATCTGCCTCTCTGCTCAAAGAATTCCATCACTGAGCTTTCTTGATGATAAGTGACACGAGGCCATAATTGGACCATCACACAAAATTCATGGGAATCATCAAATATCTGAGCAGATATGCAAGGGGTCAATCCTGTGTTACAGGCCCAGTAGGACCCATTGGGTGCTTCAAGATAATAGCTTCCCTTATAGGGTGTCAGAGTTTGTTTACAGAGGTGACTATGGGTTGATGGAATCTTGCCCAAACAAGAACCTTGTCCTGAGACTTCAGGGAGTGTTAGTTTATGTGGCTTAGTCTGACACCTATTGCTCGGGGAAGTAAGGTTATTGGCAGTAGACTGAAAGGCGATTCCTTCATAATAAGGGGGACTGGAGGTAAGGCAGAGCCAGCAACCCAAGGTTCTGCTTGGATTTGTGGCATTTAGGGCCAGATAAGCTCCCTGGACCAAATTAAACAAACTATCTCCTGTTCCTCCAAAAGGAGTAAGGAGAGTGCCATTACTGGAGTCTATGATGGTAGTCACGGTTCTTGTATGGTAGGGAAAGGGACGAGGATGAGGTGAGGGGGAAGGAGGTGATGGCACCTTTTCATGATTGAAGGGAACTTTTTGGTCAGAGAGAACTACATTGGGTCCTACCGACTTTGGGTACAGGTTTTCTATTGTTAGCAAGATCTTGAAAATGACTCCTTTATCTGTACCATCAAGATACCAGCGGAGTCCCCATGTTTTTCCTGAGGGCCATTATCGATTCGCCCTACCCTGAGGGGTGAAGGTTATGTTTAAAGGTAATGATAGCCCTGGATTATAGGCTGTCCCAGTATAGGGGCTAAAGCAAAAATGTCTATTCGTGCTAGGCTTACTGTGTCCCCTTGTAACTGAAATAAGGTCCCAAGATGAAGTTGGTTTCCAGTAAGCTGCCCCTGTAGTTTCACAACCCCATCGAGCACAAAAGAAGGTCTCGAATCCCCCACATCTAGCAGCCGTGGCTCGGCTTCTACCATCCTTAGGGCAGACATAAAAGTCAGATTGTGCTAACCTACAACGAGCTGTAGGACTAACACAGCCTGAGGCAGTCATCACAGCAGGGTCATTATCATGGAATGTCCCACAAGGGCTTGTCCAAGTAGTTTTAGGACTATGAGGAAATTGATTTCAGTTTGGAATCGTTTGAGCCCCTGTACCATTTAACTGGTGTTGGCCAATAGTAGGTATATCCCAAGAATCCAATCCTGCAGCCAGCTGACAGAAGTCAGGAGTGAGTGATGGCCACCAGGAATAGGGAGCATGGTTTGCAGTAACCTTCCAGACCTCCTCCCCTGTTACTGTGAAAATTCGCCAGGTAAGCTTTTTAATAGCATGGGGGCTTTCCTTGGAGATGCAGGAAAGGGGAAGGGGAAAAAGTAGTAAGCAAACGATGAAACAGGGGTTTGGTCTTCCAAGGCTCGCGACGAACAGGTCCTGCCATTGAGATGTCCGTGGCTCCCTTTATTTTCCAAGCTGGAGGCATTTCTGAAAGAAAAAGAGAGAATTTTGTCTCAGGGTTGTGTCCTGGACATAACAGTTATTTTTTCCTTAATCTAGGGAGGCAATCTGTGTAGAGTAAGGCTTAATCAGTCTTTCTGGTAGCCAATGAGCCCCATTTTCCTTGGAGTCATAAATACATGCAGATCCCTTTTCCCAGATTATAACTGGATCAGGACCACTCCATATTCCAGTAATTGGATCTTTCCAAAGGGCCTGCGCATATCCTTGTTTGGTTTCTGGGTGCCAGTGTCGCTCAGCCGCAGATTTTCCAAAAGCGTCCAATGTCAAAAAATTTAATAACAATAGGGCATGAGAAAGCAGAGCTTTGTGGTTTCCCTTAAGGGGAAATAGTGTCTCTTGTGAGCTAAGTTTATTAAGAGTATTTTTTAAAGTTTGATGAGCTCTCTCCACGATACCTTGGCCTTGAGGGTTATAGGATATTCCAGTGATATGTTTAATTCCTAATTGTAAACAAAATTGTCTGAATTTGCTACTAGTATATCCTGGACCATTATCAGTTTTTATACACTTCAGCTGACCTAGCACTGTGAAGAAATGTAACATATGATTGATAACATCTTTGGTGGCTTCTCCACTGTGAGCGGAGGCACAAATAAATCCACTGAAGGTATCTACAGTAACATGTATAAACTTTAATTTGCCAAAAGAAGGAACATGGGTGACATCCATCTGCCATAGTTGTCCAGGTATAAGCCCTCTGGGGCTTACTCCATAATGAGGTTCAGGTAAGAGCATCAGGCAATTTTTACAGTTTTTTACAATTTACCTAGCCTGTTCTCTAGCAATTGAGAACCTTAGTCTCAAAGTTTGAGCATTGAAGTGATGAAGGCGGTGCACCTCACGAGCGGCTGCTACCTGATCATGTTCCAAGTGAGAAATCAAGATAGAACGTGTAGCAGAATCAGCAAGTTCATTTCCCTGAGCTAGGGGTCCAGGTAGGCCTGTGTGGGCACAAATATGGCCAACATAAAAGGGTAGTGACCTTTGTCGGATTAATTTTTGTAATTCAGAAAACATTTGAAAGGTGGGAGTAATGGGTTGGATTACTGGGACCATTTCTAAAGCCTGTAAAGCCCCTACCACATATCTACTGTCTGAATACAAATTAAAGGAACAATCTTCAAAATTTTTAAAGACAGCAAGGGCAGCATATAGCTCCACCAGCTGAGCTGACTTAAAAGGGGTTGTCATAACATTCTTTTGGCCATTGAGGACATAAGCAGCTTTACCATTACTTGACCCATCTATGAAAAACACAGGGGAGTCCGGGATGGGCTCCATTCGGGTATATTTAAGAAAAAAAAAAGAAGAGAGGGAGAAGAATTGTAGGAGTTTATTACTGGGCATTTGTGTATCAAGTTTCCCTTCATAGGTGCAGACAAGAATGGCCCAGTCAGGACTACGGGTGCATAACCATTCAAGTTGCTCTTTATCATATGACATAACAATACTATCAGGGTCATGCCCAAAGTATCGAGTGGAGGCTTTTATTCCTAACATTATTGATTGGCAAACCAGGGAAGGATAAGTAGGAAGGATTTTTCTTTTAGTAACAGGAAGATGTATCCACAGTAAAGGTACGGACTCTTGCCGAAGCAGGCCTGTAGGGGCAAAATCTGTAGAAAAAATGATCAAATACAATGAGAGAGTTGGGTCAAAATATCCCATGTGTTGTTGAGTGATGGTCGTTTCAACCTTTTGTAATACCCTCTCTGCCTCCACCATAAGGTATCTAGGGGATTGAGGGTCAGAGTCTCCTTTGAGGATATCCTCAAGGGGGCGTAACTCTCCCTTGGTTATTTTTTAAATAGGGTCACAGCCAATTGATATCCCCTAAAAGCTTTTGAAAATCATTGAGACAACGAAGTGTATCTTTTCTAATCTAGATTTTTTTGTGTATAGAGGAGGTCTGGGTGTAACTCGAACCCTAAAAACAGGAAGGGGTATTGGGTTTGTATCTTCTCTGGAGCTATATGAAATCCTCGGTCCTGAAGTGTGATAATTATCTTTTGAGCTACATTTTGTGTTTTTTTCTTCAGATTTTCCTGCTATTAACAAATCATCCATATAATGTATAATATAAACTTTGGGGTATTAGACCCCCACTGGATCGATAGACTGAGCTACATACTTTTGACATAGCATAGGGGAATTGGCCATTCCTTGGGAGTCATTGCTAGGGGCTGGGGAGCTTGGAGTCTCTGTTTGCTATAGTAAGCTTTTCATCAAATAATGTAAATGCCATATTCATCAGATCTTTGACAGGTTTGAGGACCATTATCTATTAAATGTATCTGAGCCAAACAAATCTAGGCCCAATCTTAAAAATATCTCTAAATTTGGTAACAATAACCAGGCCAATTTGTTCTCTTATAGATATATTAGTCAAATATATCTCTCAGTTTTTTTATTTAAATAGAACATTTTATGCTTTAAACTAGTATCTGAATAGCCAGATGACTAGTATTAACTTGTATTCCTTAACACAAAGGACATGCAGACTCAGACATTCAAAACCAAACATACATGTGGCCACATTTTTCATTCACACCTGTAGAGTAGACAGACATTTTTACAACTATGACCCTTTGGAGTCTCAATGTAACAGCAGAATAGCAAGACAAAGAAATCTGAAACATATTTCATTATTTATATATATATATATCTCAAGTCATTTTTTATAAAAACATTATTTTTATCTTAACCAGCAATAATTTGAAACCAAGTCTCTTAAATGATGGCAAGTATTTGTAACCCATTGAACTCAAATGACCAAAACCCATGTAAATTTTTATTTTTCCTGTGGAAACAAAAGCATAATTTTCTCAGTGTCTTGAACTGGTAATTTAACATTTCTTTTTAAGCAATTCCAGGACAGAGAAGGGTTAACAAGAGAAACTGCTGGCCGGCAGAAGAAACCTTGAAGTTATCACAGTACAGGAAGGGAGGGGGAGCAGTGGGCATAGAGCGTGTCCTTGGCTGCCAGTGTTCCTGAAAAAAAGTTTTTGTTAACTCTTCTGACTAAAGTCAGATTCTCTGTTCAGTGTACACACAGTTTTTGTCAATTGCAGGCAGTCCCCATTGCCCTGTCCAAAGCTCCCGTCTTTGCCCGCCTGTACCGAGAGCACGCAACCCCACCCTCGTGAGAGCAGCCAGCTGGCTGCAGTCCTGATAGCAAGAGAGCTAGGGAGGGATGGAGGTAGCCTTTGTTATGCCTCTCTCTCCTCCTCTTCCTCTAGAAAAATAAGGGAGGTTAGTAGACAAAAACAAATAACATTTACACAGACAATCCAAGAACCGGAACATCAGCACTGAGACGACGGCCTCATTCACAGCCAGCAAGCCCCTCTTGCAGTATGCAAGCCCCACCTGGCGGGGGATACCTGTTTATCTCAGTTCAGTCGGGGAGTGGGAGTGGGGGACCCAGTTCCCTCTATTGTGGCTCACACATCCTTTCAGTGGGCTAGGCAAAGGTTTAGTGGAGAAGAAGGGAACTGTCCCATAGCGTCCGTCACAGTCAAGTCAACAATGAGAACAATTAACACATTACACACAAGACCAAGGGCACACGAAAAAACTTTGTCCCAACGAGACAACCAACAAAGCTCCAAGAACAGTGACAGCCTGATGTGCTCTGGGGGGGGAGGTTTTGACCCTCCAGGCTCAATCACACCAAAAACAATCCAGACTGGAGGATCTCTGTCCTTAATTAAACAGACATCAGGGGCTTCCACATCCCTGTCAGTCAGACATGCACCTTTTTTCTTGGAAGAGAAGAAGAGAGTAAAGTAACAATGATCACAACAAAACATACAAAAAAACCCACAAAATGGCTCTGACAAATTCCCGGGACAAAATACAAAGTGGCACTTCCTCCCACCGTGGGGGAAGATACCCAAAGATGCTCCTAAACCAAATGGTCACCTCTGAGGTGGCTTTAGGGCTCTGGGACGTCTCCCTTCACCGCCAGGTTCACTGTCTGGACACGTCTGTCCCAGTGAGAGGCTGCAAAGTACAAATCGAGCCTGCAAAGTACAAAACAAAAGTAACAAGACAGAGAGACACAGACAAGACAGAGAGCGCTCTTACCGGTAGATGTAATAAACCTCTGGACACTTGGGTGTCAGGCAGGGGGAGTTTGAGAGAAAATCCTCTCCAAGGGCTAGTAAATGTGAAGCACGCCCATCTCCCCCTGCTTCCTTTAGAAAATCTCTAATCACACCATAAAAACTAAAAAAGGCATCGGGGACATTTTCCCCGTCTCTGAGTAATTTATTAATATCTTTGCCAACCTTGTTCCAAGTCAAAGGGTGAATTCCTGGTCCATCAATCACTAACCAGGGACACTTCTCTTCCACATATTGAAAGAACTTTACTAAATTCTTTTTTTTTAACTCTTAATCCTCTCTCCCGAAGATTCCCTTTCATCTCCTTTAAAAAAATAGCCTCTTTAGATAAATTTTTTCCCATTGATCGATTGGACGACACATTTACCTCAAGACTCTCCCGCGTTGCACGAGTGATGCGGTCCAGGCGTCTCTACCCTAATTCTCTCCGGGGCCCCTTTTGTTATCCGTCGTCCGGTAGGTCACCGTGCCTCGAGCCCCACGTTCGGGCGCCACTTGACCCGTCCCGTGGGCCACGTTATTTCATGAGACCCGAGAAGGCACCTCCTGAAAGATCAATGGGGGTGAGAGAGAAAGGAGACCAGGCGCGTAAAGGAAGACAAAGTCAGTCTGAGTTGCGTCAAGGTCTCGTTTATTGCAAGGGGAATCAGGCTTATATATGCTAGGAGCTAGGAGAAGTAGATAGGGGTATGGAAAGTCACTAGGAGGAAGTTAGGGTAAGGTAGGGTTCAGGAAAAGGTCTCTTTGTTCCAGGGCCTGATCAACGGACCATACAGCAAACCATTATGTTTCAGGGAGTAGATCAAAAGGTACATATTGTGGTCTTGTTGAAAAATGGTTGCTATTGAAACTGTTAATGGAAGATTGGGTACACAGCTTTTTCCCATGAGAATCAGTTAGGTTACTTGGCTCCTGACAATATCTAGTTCAACTCTACTTAGGAAACTGACAAGAACAGTAGATCATCTTCAGTCCAATACACTGTACATGCTGGGAACAGACGCCAGTGCTATTTGCCATTTGTATGACAATGGGAGCGCAATAGTGACTCTTCTTACCAGAAAACAACTCTTGCTCGTAGGACCAGAAACTGCATGTGATTCAACTTCATTTAGAACTGGGAAACAAACGCTAGCTTGCCTTACAAGAAACACACTCTGCTTTTGAGAAAAGAGCACTCTTCTATTCTACTGTGTTTCCTACGGGGTCCGAACAGTGAGCTTGCTCAGAACAAAAGAAATGTGCTTCCTACACACACGGGCCATATCTAGTTCAACTCTGCTTAGGAAACTGACAAGAACAGTAGATCCTCTTCAGTCCAATACACTGTACATGCTGGGAACAGACACGAGTGCTATTTGCCCTGTGTATGGCAATGGGAGCGCAATAGTGACTCTTCTTACCAGAAAACAACTCTTTCTTGTAGGATCAGAAACTGCATGTGATTCAACTCCATTTAGGACTGGGAAACAAACGCTAGTTCGCCTTACACGAAACACACTCTGCTTTGGAGAAAAGCGCACTCTTCTACTCTACTGAGTTTCCAATAGGGCCTGAACAGTGAGCTAGCTCAGAAGAAAAAAACTGTGCTTCCTACACACACGGGCCATATTTAGTTCAACTCTGCTTAGGAAACTGACAAGAACAGTAGCTCCTCTTCAGTCCAATACACTGTACTTGCTGAGAACAGACGCAAGTGCTATTTGCACTGTGTATGGCAAAAGGAGCACAATAGTGACTTTCCTTACCAGAAAACAACTCTTGCTCGTAGGACCAGAAACTGCATGTGATTCAACTCCATTTAGGACTGAAAAACAAATGCTAGTTCACCTTAAAACAAACACACTCTGCTTTTGAGAAAAGAGCACTCGTCTACTCTACTGTGTTTCCTATAGGGCCAGAACAGTGAGCTTGCTCAAAACAGAAGAACTGTGCTTCCTGCACAAACGGGCCATATCTAGTTCAACTCTGCTTAGGAAACTGACAAGAACAGTAGCTCCTCTTCAGTCCAATACACTGTACTTGCAGGTCACAGACGTGAGTCCTATTTGCACTGTGTATGGCAATGGGAGCGCAATAGTGACTCTTCTTACCAGAAAACAACTCTTGCTTGTAGGACCAGAAACTGCATGTGATTCAACTCCATTTAGGACTTGGAAACAAACGCTAGTTCGCCTTAGAAGAAACACACTCTGCTTTGGAGAAAAGAGCACTCTTCTACTCTACTGTGTTTCCTATAGGGCCAATACAGTGAGCTGGCTCAGAACAAAAGAACTCCGCTTCCTACACACACGGGCCATATCTAGTTCAGCTCTGCTTAGGAAACTGACAAGAGCAGTAGCTCCTCTTCAGTCCAATACACTGTACTTGCTGGGAACAGACGTGAGTGCTATTTGCACTGTGTTTGGCAAAGGGAGCACAATAGTGACTTTCCTTTCCAGAAAACAACTCTTGCTCGTAGGACTAGAAACTGCATGTGATTCAACTCCATTTAGGACTGGGAAACAAACGCAAGCTCGCCTTACAAAAAACACACTCTGCTTTTGAGAAAAGAGCACTCTTCTACTCTACTGTGTTTCCTATAGGCCAGAAGAGTGAGCCTGCTCAGAACAAAAGAACTGTGCTTCCTACACACACGGGCCATATCTAGTTCAACTCTGCTTAGGAAACTGATAAGAACAGTAGATCCTCTTCACTCCAATACACTGTACTTGCTGAGAACAGACGCAAGTGCTATTTGCACTGTGTATGGCAATGGGAGCACAATAGTGACTTTCCTTACCAGAAAACAACTCTTGCTCGTAGGACCAGAAACTGCATGTGATTCAACTCCACTTAGGACTGAAAAACAAATGCTAGTTCACCTTAAAACAAACACACTCTGCTTTTGAGAAAAGAGCACTCGCCTACTCTACTGTGTTTCCTATAGGGCCAGAACAGTGAGCTTGCTCAGAACAAAAGAACTGTGCTTCCTGCACAAACGGGCCATATCTAGTTCAACTCTGCTTAGGAAACTGACAAGAACAGTAGCTCCTCTTCAGTCCAATACACTGTACTTGCAGGTCACAGACGCGAGTCCTATTTGCACTGTGTATGGCAATGGGAGCGAAATAGTGACTCCTCTTACCAGAAAACAACTCTTGCTCGTAGGACCAGAAACTCATGAGATTCAAATCTGTTTCTGACTGGGAAACAAACACTAGCTAGCCTTACAAGAAACACACTCTGCTTTTGAGAAAGGAGCACTCTTCTATTCTACTGTGTTTCCTATGGGGTCCGAACAGTGAGCTTGCTCAGAACAAAAGAACTGTGCTTCCTACACACACGGGCCATATCTAGTTCAACTCTGCTTAGGAAACTGACAAGAACAGTAGATCCTCTTCAGTGCAATACACTGTACATGCTGGGAACAGACACGAGTGCTATTTGCCCTGTGTATGGCAATGGGAGCGCAATAGTGACTCTTCTTACCAGAAAACAACTCTTGCTTGTAGGATCAGAAACTGCATGTGATTCAACTCCATTTAGGACTGGGAAACAAACGCTAGTTCGCCTTACACGAAACACACTCTGCTTTGGAGAAAAGAGCACTCTTCTACTCTAGTGTGTTTCCTATAGGCCAGAAGAGTGAGCTCGCTCAGAACAAAAGAACTGTGCTTCCTACACACACGGGCCATATCTAGTTCAACTCTGCTTAGGAAACTGACAAGAACAGTAGATCCTCTTCAGCCCAATACACTTTACATGCTGGGAACAGACGCCAGTGCTATTTGCCCTGTGTATGACAATGGGAGCACAATAGTGACTCTTCTTACCATAAAACAACTCTAGCTCATAGGAACAGAAACAGCATATGATTGAACTCAATTTAGGACTGGGAAACAAACGCTTGCTCGCCTTACAAGAAACACATTCTGCTTTTGAGAAAAGAGCATTCTTCTACTCTCCTGTGTTTCCTATATGGCCAGAAGAGTGAGCTTGCTCAGAACAAAAGAAGTGTACTTCCTGCACACACGGGCCATATCTAGTTCAACTTTGCTTAGGAAACTGACAAGAACAGTAGATCGACTTCAGTCCAACACACTGTACATCCTGGGAACAGACGCGAGTGCTATTTGCCCTGTGAATGACAAAGGGAGCACAATAGTGACTCTTCTTACTAGAAAACAACTCTTGCTCGTAGGACCAGAAACTGCATGTGATTCAACTCCATTTAGGACTGGGAAACAAAAGCTAGCTCGCCTTACAAGAAACACACTCTGCTTTTGAGAAAAGAGCACTCTTCTACTCTACTGTGTTTCCTACGGGGTCCAAACAGTGAGCTTGCTCAGAACAAATGAACTGTGCTTCCTAGACACAAGGGCCATATCTAGTTCAACTCTGCTTAGGAGACTGACAAGAACAGTAGCTCCTCTTCAGTCCAATACACTGTACTTGCTGGGAACAGACGCGAGTGCTATTTGCACTGTGTATGGCAATGAGAGCACAATAGTGGCTTTCCTTACCAGAAAACAACGCTTGCTCGTAGGACCACACACTGCATGTGATTCAACGCCATTTAGGACTGGGAAGCAAATGCTAGCTCGCCTTACAAGAAACACACTCTGCTTCTGAGAAAAGAGCACTCTTCTACTCTACTGTGTTTCCTATGGGGTCCAAACAGTGAGCTTGCTCAGAACAAAAGAACTGTGCTTCCTACACACACGGGCCATATCTAGTTCAACTCTGCTTAGGAAACTGACAAGAACAGTAGCTCCTCTTCAGTCCAGTACATTGTACTTGCAGGTCGCAGACAGGAGTCCTATTTGCACTGTGTATGGCAATGGGAGCGAAATAGTGACTCCTCTTACCAGAAAACAACTCTTGCTCGTAGGACCAGAAACTCATGAGATTCAAATCTGTTTCTGACTGGCAAACAAACACTAGCTACCCTTACAAGAAACACACTCTGCTTTTGAGAAAAGAGCACTCTTCTATTCTACTGTGTTTCCTATGGGGTCCGAACTGTGAGCTTGCTCAGAACAAAAGAACTGTGCTTCCTACACACACGAGCCATATCTAGTTCAACTCTACTTAGGTAACTGACAAGAACAGTAGATCCTCTTTAGTGCAATACACTGTACATGCTGATAACAGACGCGAGTGCTATATTCCCTGTGTATGGCAAAAGGAGCACAATAGTGACTTTTCTTGCCAGAAAACAACTCTTGCCTGTAGGACCAGAAACTGCATGTGATTCAACTCCATTTAGGACTGGGAAACAAATGCTAGCTCGCCTTAGAAAAAACACACTCTGCTTTTGAGAAAAGAGAACTCTTCTACTCTATTGTGTTTCCTATAGGGCCAGAACTGTGAGCTTGCTCAGAACAAAAGAACTTTGCTTCCTACACACACGGGCCATACCTAGTTCAACTATGCTTAGGGAACTGACAAGAACAGTAGCTCCTCTTCAGTCCAATACACTGTACTTGCTGGGAACAGACGCGAGTGCTATTTGAACTGTGTATGGCAAAGGGAACACAATAGTGACTTTCCTTTCCAGAAAACATCTCTTCCTCGTAGGACAGAAGCTGCATGTGATTCAACTCCATTTAGGAATGGGAAACAAACGCTAGCTCGCCTTACAAGAAACACACTCTGCTTTTGAGAAAAGAGCACTCTTCTACTCTACTGTGTTTCCTATAGGCCAGAAGAGTGAGCTTGCTCAGAACCAAAGAACTGTGCTTCCTACACACACGGGCCATATCTAGTTCAACTCTGCTTAGGAAACTGACAAGAACAGTAGCTCCTCTTCAGTCCAATACACTGTACTTGCTGGGAACAGACATGAGTGCTATTTGCCCTGTGTATGGAAAAGGGAGCACAATAATGACTCTTCTTACCCGAAAACAACTCTTGCTTGTGGGACCAGAAACTGCATGTGATTCAACTCCTTTTCGGACTTGGAAACAAACGCTAGCTCGCCTTAGAAGAAACACACTCTGCTTTTGAGAAAAGAGCACTCTTCTACTCTACTGTGTTTCCTATAGAGCCAGAACAGTGAGCTTGCTCAGAGCAAAAGAACTGTGCTTCCTACAAACACAGGCCATATCTAGTTCAACTCTGCTTAGGAAACTGAGAAGAACAGTAGCTCCTCTTCAGTCCAATACACTGTACTTGCTGGGAACAGACGCGAGTGCTATTTGAACTGTGTATGGCAAAGGGAGCGCAATAGTGACTTTCCTTACCAGAAAACATCCCTTGCTCGTAGGGCCAAAAACTGCATGTGATTCAACTCCATTTAGGACTGGGAAACAAACGCTAGCTCACCTTACAAGAAACACACTCTGCTTTTGAGAAAAGAGCACTCTTCTACTCTACTGTGTTTCCTATAGGGCCAGAACAGTGAGCTTGCTCAGAACAAAAGAACTGTGCTTCCTACACACACGGGCCATATCTAGTTCAATTCTGCTTAGGAAACTGACAAGAACAGTAGATCCTCTTCAGTCCAATACACTGTACATTCTGGGAACAGACGCCAGTGCTATTTGCCCAGTGTATGACAATGGGAGTGCAATAGTGACTCTTCTTACCAGAAAACAACTCTTGCTCGTAGGACCAGAAACTGCATGTGATTCAACTCCATTTAGGACTGGGAAACAAACGCTAGCTCGCCTTCCAAGAAACACACTCTGCTTTTGAGAAAAGAGCACTCTTCTATTCTACTGTGTTTCCTATGGGGTCCGAACAGTGATCTTGCTCAGAACAAAAGAACTGTGCTTCCTACACACACGGGGCATATCTAGTTCAACTCTCCTTAGGAAACTGACAAGAACAGTAGATCCTCTTCAGTCCAATACACTGTACTTGCTGGGAACAGACGTGAGTGCTATTTGCACTGTTTATGGCAAAGGGAGCACAATAGTGACTTTCCTTACCAGAAAACATCCCTTGCTCTTAGGACCAGAAACTGCATGTGATTCAACTCCATTTTGGACTGGGAAACAAACGCTATCTCGCCTTACAAGAAACACACTCTGCTTTTGAGAAAAGAGCACTCTTCTATTCTACTGTGTTTCCTATGGGATCCGAACCGTGAGCTTGCTCAGAAGAAAAGAACTGTGCTTCCTACACACACGGGCCATATCTAGTTCAACTCTGCTTAGGAAACTGACAAGAACAGTAGATCATCTTCAGTCCAATACACTGTACATTCTGGGAACAGACGCCAGTGCTATTTGCCCAGTGTATGACAATGGGAGGGCAATAGTGACTCTTCTTACCAGAAAACAACTCTTGCTCGTAGGACCAGAAACTGCATGTGATTCAACTCCATTTAGGACTGGGAATCAAACGCTAGCTCGCCTTGCAAGAAACACACTCTGCTTTTGAGAAAAGAGCACTCTTCTACTCTACTGTGTATCCTATAGGGCCAGAAGAGTGAGGTTGCTCAGAACAAAAGAAGTGTACTTCTAACACACACGGGCCATATCTAGTTCAACTTTGCTTAGGAACCTGACAAGAACAGTAGATACTCTTCAGTCCAATACGCTGTATATCCTGGGAACAGACGCGAGTCCTATTTGCCCTGTGTATGGCAATGGGAGCACAATAGTGACTCTTCTTACTAGAAAACAAATCTTGCTTGTAGGACCAGAAACTGCATGTGATTCAACTACATTTAGGACTGGGAAACAAACACTAGCTCGCCTTACGAGAAACACACTCTGCTTTTGGGAAAAGAGCACTCTTCTACTCTGTTGTGTTTCCTATAGGGCCAAAACAGTGAGCTTGCTCAGAACAAAAGAACTGTGCTTCCTACACACACGGGCCATATCAAGTTCAACTCTGCTTAGGAAACTGACAAGAACAATAGATCCTTTTCAGTCCAATACACTGTACATGCTGGGAAAAGACGCCAGTGCTATTTGCCCTGTGTATGTCAATGGGAGCGCAATAGTGACTCTTCTTACCAGAAAACAACTCTTGCTCCTAGGACCAGAAACTTAATGTGATTCAACTCCATTTAGGACTGGGAAACAAACGCAAGCTCGCCTTACAAGAAACACACTCTGCTTTTTAGAAAAGAGCACTCTTCTACTCTATTGTGTTTCCTATAGGGCCAAAACAGTGAGCTTGCTCAGAACAAAACAACTGTGCTTCCTACACACACGGGCCATATCTAGTTCAACTCTGCTTAGGAAACTGACAAGAACAATAGATTCTCTTCAGTCCAATACACTGTACATGCTGGGAAAAGACGCCAGTGCTATTTGCCCTGTGTATGTCAATGGGAGCACAATAGTGACTCTTCTTACCAGAAAACAACTCTTGCTCCTAGGATCAGAAACTGCATGTGATTCAATTCCATTTAGGACTGGGAAACAAACGCTAGGTCGCCTTACAAGAAACACACTCTGCTTTTGAGAAAAGAGCACTCTTCTACTCTACTGTGTTTCCTATGGGGTCCGAACAGTGAGCTTGCTCAGAACAAAAGAACTGTGCTTCCTACAAACACGGGCCATATCTACTTCAACTCTGCTTAGGAAACTGACAAGAACAGTAGCTCCTCCTCTGTCCAATACACTGTAGTTGCAAAGAACAGTAGCGAGTGTTGTTTGCACTGTGTATGGCAATAGGAGCGCAATAGTGACTCTTCTTACCAGAAAACAACTCTTGCTCATAGGAACAGAAACTGCATGTGATTCAACTCCATTTAGGACTAGGAAACAAACGCTAGCTCACCTTAGAAGAAACACTCTGCTTTTGAGAAAAGAGCACTCTTCTACTCTACTGTGTTTTCTATAGGGCCAGAACAGTGAGCTTGCTCAGAACAAAAGAACTGTGCTTCCTACACACACGGGGCATATCTAGTTCAACTCTGCTTAGGAAACTGACAAGAACAGTAGCTCCTCTTCAGTCCAATACACTGTACTTTCTGGGAACAGACGCAAGTGCTATTTGCACTGTGTATGGCAAAAGGAGCACAATAGTGACTTTCCTTGCCAGAAAACAACTCTTGCTCATAGGACCAGAAAGTGCATGTGATTCAACTCAATTTAGGACTGGGAAACAAACGCTAGTTCGCCTTACAACAAACACACTCTGGTTTTGAGAAAAGAGCACTCTTCTACTTTACTGTGTTTCATATAGGGCCAGAACAGTGAGCTTGCTCAGAAAAAAAGAACTGTGCTTCCTACACAAACGGGCCATATCTAGTTCAACTCTGCTTAGTAAACTGACAAGAACAGTAGCTCCTCTTCAGTCCAATACACTGTACTTGCAGGTAGAAGACGCGAGTCCTATTTGCACTGTGTATGGCAATGGGAGTGCAATAGTGCCTCCTCTTACCAGAAAACAACTCTTGCTTGTAGGACCAGAAACTGCATGAGATTCAACTCCGATTCTGACTGGGAAACAAACACTAGCCAGCCTTACAAGAAACACACTCTGCTCCGGAGAAAAGAGCACTCTTCTACTCTACTGTGTTTCCTATGGAGTCCGAACAGTGAGCTTGCTCAGAACAAAAGAACTGTGCTTCCTACACACACGGGCCATATCTAGTTCAACTCTGCTTAGGAAACTGACAAGAACAGTAGATCCTTTTCAGTCCAATACACTGTACATGCTGGGAACAGATGCGAGTGCTATTTGCCCTGTCTATGGCAAAGGGAGCGCAATAGTGACTCTTCTTACCAGAAAACAACTCTTGCTTGTAGGACCAGAAACTGCATGTGATTAAACTCCATTTTGGACTGGGAACCAAACGCTAGCTCGCCTTACAAGAAACACGCTCTGCTTTTGAGAAAAGAGCACTCTTCTACTCTTCTGTGTTTCCTATACGGCCAGAAGAGTGAGCTTGCTCAGAACAAAAGAACTGTGCTTTCTACACACACGGGCCCTAACTAGTTCAACTCTGCTTAGGAAACTGACAAGAACAGTAGCTCCTCTTCAGTCTAATACACTGTACTTGCTGGGAACAGACGTGAGTGCTATTTGCCCTGTGTATGGCAATGGGAGCGCAATAGTGACTCTTCTTAAGAGGAAAACAACTCTTTCTCGTAGGACCAAAAACTGCATGTGATTCAACTCCATTTAGGACTTGGAAACAAACGCTAGCTCGCCTTAGAAAAAACACACTCTGCTTTTGAGAAAAGAGCACTCTTCTACTCTACTGTGTTTCCTATAGGGCCAGAACAGTGAGCTTGCTCAGAGCAAAAGAACTGTGCTTCCTACACACACAGGCCATATCTAGTTCAACTCTGCTTAGGAAACTGACAAGAACAGTAGATCCTCTTCAGTCCAATACACTATACATGCTGGGAACAGACGCCAGTGCTATTTGCCCAGTGTATGACAATGGGAGCGCAATAGTGACTCTTCTTACCAGAAAACAACTCTTGCTCGTAGGACCAGAAACTGCATGTGATTTAACTCCATTTAGGACTGGGAAACAAACGCTAGATCGCCTTCCAAGAAACACACTCTGCTTTTGAGAAAAGAGCACTCTTCTATTCTACTGTGTTTCCTATGGGGTCCGAACAGTGAGCTTGCTCAGAACAAAAGAACTGTGCTACCTACACACACGGGGCATATCTAGTTTAACTCTGCATAGGAAACTGAGAAGAACATTAGCTCCTCTTCAGTCCAATACACTGTCCTTGCTGGGAAAAGACGCGAGGACTATTTGAACTGTGTATGGCAAAGGGAGCGCAATAGTGTCTTTCCTTACCAGAAAACATCCCGTGCTTGTAGGACCAAAAACTACATGTGATTCAACTCCATTTAGGACTGGGAAACAAACGCTAGCTCACCTTTACAAGAAACACAATCTGCTTTTGAGAAAAGAGCACTCTTCTACTCTACTGTTTTTACTATATGATCCGAAAAGTGAGCTTGCTGAGAACAAAAGAACTGTGCTTCACACACACGGGACATATCTACTTCAACTCTGCTTAAGAAACTGACAAGAACAGTAGCTCCTCTTCTGTCTAATACACTGTACTTGCTGGGAACAGACGCGAGTGCTATTTGCCCTGTGTATGTCAATGGGAGCGCAATAGTGACTCTTCTTACTGTTCGGACCACATAGGAAACACAGTAGAGTAGAAGAGTGCTCTTTTCTCAAAAGCAGAGTGTGTTTCTTGTAAGGCGAGCTAGCTTTGGTTTCCCAGTCCTAAATGCAGTTGAATCACATGCAGTTTCTGGTCCTACGAGCAAGAGTTGTTTTCTGGTAAGAAGAGTCACTATTGCACTCCAATTATCATACACAGGGCAAATAGCACTGGCGTCTGCTCAAAGCAAGTACAGTGTATTGGACTGAAGAGGATCTACTATTCTTGTTAGTTTCCTAAGCAAAATTGAACTAGATATGGCCGTGTGTGTAGGAAGCACATTTCTTTTGTTCTGAGCAAGCTCAATGTTTTGGCCCTATAGGAATCACAGTAGAGTAGAAGAGTGCTCTTTTCTCAAAAGCAGAGTGTCTTTCTTGTAATTCGATCTAGCGTTTTTTTCCCAGTCCTAAATGGAGTTGAATCACATGCAGTTTTTGGTCCTATGAGCAAGAGTTGTTTTCTGTTAAGGAAAGTCACTATTGTGCTCCCATTGCCACACACAGTACAAATAGGACTCGTGTCTGTTCCCACCAAGTACAGTGTATTGGACTGAAGAGGAGCTACTGTTCTTGTCAGTTTCCTAACCAGAGTTGAACTAGATATGGCTCGAGTGTGTAGGAAGCACAGTTCTTTTGTTCTGAGCAAGCTCACTATTCTGGCCCTTTAGGAAACACAGTAGAGTAGAAGAGTGCTCTTTTCTCAAAAGCAGAGTGTGTTTCTTGTAAGGCGAGCTAGCGTTTGTTTTCCAGTCTTAAATGGAGGTGAATCACATGCAGTTTCTGGCCCTACGAGCAAGAGTTGTTTTATGATAAGAATAGTCACTATTGCGCTGCCATTGCCATACACAGGACAAATAGCACTGGCGTCTGTTCCCAGCAGTACAGTGTATTGGACTGAAGAGGAGCTACTGTTCTTGTCAGGTTCCTAAGCAAAATTGAACTAGATATGGCTGTGTGTGTAGGAAGCACAGTTCTTTTGTTCTGAGAAAGCTCACTGTTCGGACCCCATAAGAAACACAGTAGAGTAGAAGAGTGCTCTTTTCTCAAAAGCAGAGTGTGTTTCTTCTAAGGCGAGCTAGCGTTTGTTTCCCAGACCTAAATGGAGTTGAGTCACATGCAGTTTTTTGTCCTACGAGCAAGAGTTGTTTTCTGGTAAGACGAGTCACTATTGTGCTCCAATTGCCATACACAGTGCAAATAGCACTCTCGTCTCTTCCCCGCAAGTACAGTGTATTGGACTGAAGAGGAGCTACTGTTCTTGTCAGTTTCAAAGCAGAGTTGACCTAGATATGGTCCATGTGTATAGGAAGCACAGTTCTTTGTTCTGAGCAAGCTCACTGTTTGGACCCCATAGGAAACACAGTAGAGTAGAAGAGTGCTCTTTTCTCAAAAGCAGAGAGTATTTCATGTAAGGCGAGCTAGCATTTGTTTCCCAGTCCTAAACGGAGTTGAATCACATGCAGTTTCTGGTCCTACGAGCAAGAGTTGTTTTCTGGTAAGGAAAGTCACTATTGCGCTCCCATTGCCATACACAGTACAAATAGCACTCGCGTCTGTTCCCAGAAAGTACAGTGTATCGGACTGAAGAGGATCTACTGTTCTTGTCAGTTTCCTAAGCAGAGTTGAACTAGATATGGCCCGTGTGTAGGAAGCACAGTTCTTTTGTTCTGAGCAAGCTCACTGTTCGGACCACTTAGGAAACAAAGTAGAGTAGAAGAGTGCTCTTTTCTCAAAAGCAGAGTGTGTTACTTGTAAGGCGAGCTAGCTTTGGTTTCCCAGTCCTAAATGGAGTTGAATCACATGCAGTTTCTGGTCCTATGAGCAAGAGTTGTTTTCTGGTAAGAAGAGTCACTATTGCTCTCCAATTATCATATACAGGTCAAATAGCACTGGCGTCTGCTCAAAGCAAGTACAGTGTATTGGACTGAAGAGGATCTACTATTCTTGTTAGTTTCCTAAGCAAAATTGAACTAGATATCGCCGTGTGTGTAAGAAGCACATTTCTTTTGTTCTGAGCAAGCTCACTGTTTTGGCCCTATAGGAATCACAGTAGAGTAGAAGAGCGCTCTTTTCTCAAAAGCAGAGTGTCTTTCTTGTAATGCGATCTAGCGTTTGTTTCCCAGTCATAAATGGAGTTGAATCACATGCAGTTTTTGGTCCTACGAGCAAGAGTTGTTTTCTGTTAAGGAAAGTCACTATTGTGCTCCCATTGCCACACACAGTACAAATAGGACTCGCGTCTGTTCCCACCAAGTACAGTGTATTGGACTGAAGAGGAGCTACTGTTCTTGTCAGTTTCCTAACCAGAGTTGAACTAGATATGGCTCAAGTGTGTAGGAAGCACAGTTCTTTTGTTCTGAGCAAGCTCACTATTCTGGCCCTTTAGGAAACACAGTAGAGTAGAAGAGTGCTCTTTTCTCAAAAGCAGAGTGTGTTTCTTGTAAGGCGAGCTAGCGTTTGTTTTCCAGTCTTAAATGGAGGTGAATCACATGCAGTTTTTGGCCCTACGAGCAAGAGTTGTTTTATGATAAGAATAGTCACTATTGCGCTGCCATTGCCATACACAGGACAAATAGCACTAGCGTCTGTTCCCAGCAGTACAGTGTATTGGACTGAAGAGGAGCTACTGTTCTTGTCAGGTTCCTAAGCAAAATTGAACTAGATATGGCTGTGTGTGTAGGAAGCACAGTTCTTTTGTTCTGAGAAAGCTCACTGTTCGGACCCCATAGGAAACACAGTAGAGTAGAAGAGTGCTATTTTCTCTAAAGCAGAGTGTGTTTCTTGTAAGGCGAGCTAGCGTTTGTTTCCCAGACCTAAATGGAGTTGAGTCACATGCACTTTTTTGTCCTACGAGCAAGAGTTGTTTTCTGGTAAGACGAGTCACTATTGTGCTCCAATTGCCATACACAGTGCAAATAGCACTCTCGTCTCTTCCCCGCAAGTACAGTGTATTGGACTGAAGAGGAGCTACTGTTCTTGTCAGTTTCAAAGCAGAGTTGACCTAGATATGGTCCATGTGTATAGGAAGCACAGTTCTTTGTTCTGAGCAAGCTCACTGTTTGGACCCCATAGGAAACACAGTAGAGTAGAAGAGTGCTCTTTTCTCAAAAGCAGAGAGTATTTCATGTAAGGCGAGCTAGCATTTGTTTCCCAGTCCTAAACGGAGTTGAATCACATGCAGTTTCTGGTCCTATGAGCAAGAGTTGTTTTCTGGTAAGGAAAGTCACTATTGCGCTCCCATTGCCATACACAGTACAAATAGCACTCGCGTCTGTTCCCAGAAAGTACAGTGTATCGGACTGAAGAGGATCTACTGTTCTTGTCAGTTTCCTAAGCAGAGTTGAACTAGATATGGCCCGTGTGTAGGAAGCACAGTTCTTTTGTTCTGAGCAAGCTCACTGTTCGGACCACTTAGGAAACAAAGTAGAGTAGAAGAGTGCTCTTTTCTCAAAAGCAGAGTGTGTTTCTTGTAAGGCGAGCTAGCTTTGGTTTCCCAGTCCTAAATGCAGTTGAATCACATGCAGTTTCTGGTCCTACGAGCAAGAGTTGTTTTCTGGTAAGAAGAGTCACTATTGCCCTCCAATTATCATATACAGGTCAAATAGCACTGGCGTCTGCTCAAAGCAAGTACAGTGTATTGGACTGAAGAGGATCTACTATTCTTGTTAGTTTCCTAAGCAAAATTGAACTAGATATCGCCGTGTGTGTAAGAAGCACATTTCTTTTGTTCTGAGCAAGCTCACTGTTTTGGCCCTATAGGAATCACAGTAGAGTAGAAGAGTGCTCTTTTCTCAAAAGCAGAGTGTCTTTCTTGTAAGTCGATCTAGCGTTTGTTTCCCAGTCCTAAATGGAGTTGAATCACATGCAGTTTTTGGTCCTATGAGCAAGAGTTGTTTCCTGGTAGGAAAAGTCACTATTGTGCTCCCATTGCCATACACAGTGCAAATAGCACTCGCGTCTGTTCCCAGCAAGTACAGTGTATTGGACTGAAGAGGAGCTACTGTTCTTGTCAGTTTCCTAAGCAGAATTGAACTAGATATGGCTGTGTGTGTAGGAAGCACAGTTCTTTTGTTCTGAGAAAGCTCACTCTTCGGACCCCATAGGAAACACAGTAGAGTAGAAGAGTGCTGTTTTCTCTAAAGCAGAGTGTGTTTCTTGAAAGGCGAGCTAGCGTTTTTTTTCCAGTCCTAAATGGAGTTGAATCACATACAATTTCTGGTCCTACGATCAACAGTTGTTTTCTGGTAAGAAGAGTCACTATTGCGCTCCCATTGTCATACACAGTGCAAACAGCACTGGCGTCTGTTCCCAGCAAGTACAGTGTATTGGCCTGAAGAGGAGCTAATGTTCTTGTCAGTTTCCTAAGCAGAGTAGAACTAGATATGGCCCGTGTGTGTAGGAAGCACAATTCTTTTGTTCTTAGCAAGCTCACTGTTCAGATCCCATAGGAAACACAGTAGATTAGAAGAGTGCTCTTTTCTCAAAAGCAGAGCGTGTTTCTTGTAAGTCGAGGTAGTGTTTGTTTCCCAGTAAGAAATCGAGTTGAATCCCATGCATTTTCTGGTCCTACGAGCAAGAGATGTTTTCTGGAAAGAAGAGTCACTATTGCGTTCCCATTGCCATCCACAGTGAAAATAGCACTCGTGTCTGTTCCCATGAAGTACAGTGTATTGGACTGTAGAGGAGGTACTGTTCTTGTCAGTTTCCTAAGCAGAGTTGAACTAGATATGGCTGTGTGTGTAGGAAGCACAGTTCTTTTGTTCTGAGCAAGCTCACTGTTCGGACCCCATAGGAAACACAGTAGAGTAGAAGAGTGCTCTTTTCTCAAAAGCAGAGTGTGTTTCTTGTAAGGCGAGCTAATGTTTGTTTCCCAGTCCTAAATGGAGTTGAATCCCATGCAGTTTCTGGTCCTATGAGCAAGAGTTTTTTTCTGGTAAGGAAAGTCACTATTGTGCTCCGATTGCCATACACAGTGCAAATAGCACTCGTGTCTGTTCCCGGCAATTACAGTGTATTGGACTGAAGAGGAGCTACTGTTCTTGTAAGTTTCCTAAGCAGAGTTGAACTAGATATAACCCGTGTGTGTAGGAAGCACAGTTCTTTTGTTCTGAGCAAGCTCACTGTTTGGGCCCAATAGGAAACACAGTAGTGTAGATGTGTGCCCTATTCTCAAAAGCAGAGCGTGTTTCTTGTAAGGTGAGCTAGCGTTTGTTTCTCAGTCCTAAATGGAGTTGAATCAAATGCAGTTTCTGTTCCTACGAGGAAGAGTTGTTTTCTGGTAAGAAGATACACTATTGTGTACTTATTGCCGTACACAGTGCAAATAGCATTCGCGTCTGTTCCCAGCAAGTACAGTGTATTGGACTGAAGAGGAGCTGCTGTTCTTGTCAGTTTCCTAAGCAGAGTTGAACTTGATATGGCCCGTGTGTGTAGGAAGCACAGTTCTTTTGTTCTGAGCAAGCTCACTTTTCGAACCCCATAGGAAACACAGTAGAGTAGAAGAGTGCTCTTTTCTCAAAAGCAGAGTGTGTTTCTTTTAAGGTGAGCTAGCATTTGTTTCCCAGTCCTAAATGGAGTTGAATCACATGCAGTTTCTGGACCTAAGAGCAAGAGTTGTTTTGTGGTGTGAAGAGTCACAATTGCGCTCCCATTGCCATACACAGTGCAAATAGCACTCACATGTGTTGCCAGCAAGTAGAGTGCATTGGACTGAAAAGGAGCTACTTCTCTTGTCAGTTTCCTAAGCAGAGTTGAATTAGATATGGCCCGGGTGTAGGAAGCACAGTACTTTTGTTCTGAGCAAGTTCTCTGTTTGGACCCCATAGGAAACACAGTAGAGGAGAAGAGTGCTCTTTTCTCAAAACAGAGTGTGTTTCTTGTAAGGCGATCTAGCGTTTGTTGCCTAGTCTTTAATGGAGTTGAATCACATGCAGTTTTAGGTCCTACGAGCAAGAGTTGTTTTCTGGTAAGGAAAGTCACTCTTGTGCTCCCATTGCCACACACAGTACAAATAGGACTCGTGTCTGTTCCCACCAATTACAGTGTATTGGACTGAAGAGGAGCTACTGTTCTTGTCAGTTTCCTAAGCAGAGTTGAACGAGATATGGCTCGTGTGTGTAGGAAAAACAGTTCTTTTGTTCTGAGCAAGCTCACTATTCTGGCCCTTTAGGAAACACAGTAGAGTAGAAGAGTGCTCTTTTCTCAAAAGCAGAGTGTGTTTCTTGTAAGGCGAGGTAGTGTTTGTTTCCCACTAAGAAATCCAGTTGAATCCCATGCAGTTTCTGGTACTACGAGCAAGAGATGTTTTCTTGTAAGAAGAGTCACTATTGCACTCCCATTGCCATACACAGTGCAAATAGCACTCGCGTCTCTTCCCAGCAAGTACAGTGTATTGGAGTGAAGAGGAGCTACTGTTCTTGTCAGTTTCCTAAGCAGAGTTGAACTAGTTATGGCCGTGTGTGTAGGAAGCACAGTTCTTTTGTTCTGAGCAAGCTCACTGTTCAGACCCCATAGGAAACACAGTAGAGTAGAAGAGTGCTCTTTTCTCAAAAGCAAAGTGGGTTTTTTGTAAGGCGAGCTAGCTTTGGTTTCCAGTCCTAAATGCAGTTGAATCACATGCAGTTTCTGGTCCTACGAGCAAGAGTTGTTTTCTGGTAAGAAGAGTCACTATTGCGCTCTAACTATGATACACAGGGCAAATAGCACTGGCGTCTGCTCCCAGCAAGTACAGTGTATTGGACTGAAGAGGATCTACTATTCTTGTTAGTTTCCTAAGCAAAATTGAACTAGATATGGCCGTGTGTGTAGGAAGCACATTTCTTTTGTTCTGAGCAAGCTCACTGTTTTGGCCCTATAGGAATCACAGTAGAGTAGAAGAGTGCTCTTTTCTCAAAAGCAGAGTGTGTTTCTTGTAAGGCGATCTAGCGTTTGTTTCCCAGTCCTAAATGGAGTTGAATCACAAGCAGTTTTTGGTCCTACGAGCAAGAGTTGTTTTCTGGTAAGGAAAGTCACTATTGTGCTCCCATTGCCACACACAGTACAAATAGGACTCGCGTCTGTTCCCACAAAGTACAGTGTATTGGACTGAAGAGGATCTACTGTTCTTGTCAGTTTCCTAAGCAGAATTGAACTAGATATGGCCGTGTGTGTAGGAAGCACAGTTCTTTTGTTCTGAGCAAGCTCAGTCTTCTGGTGCTAAAGGAAACACAGTAGAGTAGAAGAGTGCTCCTTCCTCAAAAGCAGAGTGTGTTACTTGTAAGGCGAGCTAGCGTTTGTGTCCCAGTCCTAAATGGAGTTGAATCACATGCATTTTTTGGTTCTACAAGCAAGAGTTCCTTTCTGGTAAGGAAAGTCACTATTGCGCTCCCATTGCCATACACAGTGCAAATAGCACTCGCATGTGTTGCCAGCAAGTACAGTGTATTGGACTGAAGAGGAGCTACTTCTCTTGTCAGTTTCTTAAGCAGAGTTGAACTAGATATGGCCCGGGTGTAGGAAGCACAGTACTTTTGTTCTGAGCAAGTTCTCTGTTTGGACCCCATAGGAAACACAGTAGAGTAGAAGAGTGCTCTTTTCTGAAAAGCAGAGTTTGTTTCTTGTAAGGCGAGCTAGCGTTTTCTTCCCAGTCCTAAATGGAGTTGAATCACATGTAATTTCTGGTCCTACGAGCAACAGTTGTTTTCTGGTAAGAAGAGTCACTATTGCGCTCCCATTGTCATACACAGTGCAAATAGCACTGGCGTCTGTTCCCAGCATGTACAGTGTATTGGACTGAAGAGGAGCTATGTTCTTGTCAGTTTCCTAAAGAGTAGAAATAGATATGGCCCGTGTGTGTAGGAAGCATAATTCTTTTGTTCTTAGCAAGCTCACTGTTCAGATCCCATAGGAAACACAGTAGAGTAGAAGAGTGCTCTTTACTCAAAAGCAGAGTGTGTTTGTTTCCCAGTAAGAAATCGAGTTGAAACCCATGCAGTTTCTGGTCCTACGAGCAAGCGATGCTTTCTGGTAAGAAGAGTCACTTTTGCGCTCCCATTGCCATACCCAGTGCAAATAGCACTCGCGTCTGTTCCCAGCAAGTACAGTGTATTGGACTGAAGAGGAGCTACTGTTCTTGTTAGTTTCCTAAGCAGAGTTGAACTAGATATGGACCGTGTATGTAGGAAGCACAGTTCTTTTGTTCTGAGCAAGCTCACTGTTCGGACCACATAGGAAACACAGTAGAGTAGAAGAGTGCTCTTTTCTCAAAAGCAGAGTGTGTTTCTTGTAAGGCGAGCTAGCGTTTGTTTCCCAGTCCTAAATGGAGTTGAATCACATGCAGTTTCTGGTCCTACGAGCAAGAGTTGTTTAATGAAAAGAATAGTCACTATTGCGCTGCCATTGCCATACACAGGACAAAGAGCACTGGCGTCTGTTCCCAGCAGTACAGTGTATTGGACTGAAGAGGAGCTACTGTTCTTGTCAGGTTCCTAAGCAGAATTGAACTAGATATGGCTGTGTGTGTAGGAAGCACAGTTCTTTTGTTCTGAGAAAGCTCACTGTTCGGACCCCATAGGAAACACAGTAGAGTAGAAGAGTGCTCTTTTCTCTAAAGCAGAGTGTGTTTCTTGTAAGGCGAGCTAGCGTTTGTTTCCCAGACCTAAATGGAGTTGAGTCACATGCAGTTTTTTGTCCTACTAGCAAGAGTTGTTTTCTGGTAAGACGAGTCACTATTGTGCTCCAATTGCCATACACAGTGCAAATAGCACTCGCGTCTCTTCCCCGCAAGTACAGTGTATTGGACTGAAGAGGAGCTACTGTTCTTGTCAGTTTCCTAAGCAGAGTTGAACTAGATATGGTCGATGTGTGTAGGAAGCACAGTTCTTTTGTTCTGAGCAAGCTCACTGTTTGGACCCCATAGGAAACACAGTAGAGTAGAAGAGTGCTCTTTTCTCAGAAGCAGAGTGCGTTTCTTGTAAGGCGAGCTAGCATTTGCTTCCCAGTCCTAAATGGCGTTGAATCACATGCAGTGTGTGGTCCTACGAGCAAGAGTTGTTTTCTGGTAAGGAAAGCCACTATTGCGCTCCCATTGCCATACACAGTGCAAATAGCACTCGCGTCTGTTCCCAGCAAGTACAGTGTATTGGACTGAAGAGGAGCTACTGTTCTTGTCAGTCTCCTAAGCAGAGTTGAACTAGATATGGCCCGTGTGTCTAGGAAGCACAGTTCATTTGTTCTGAGCAAGCTCACTGTTTGGACCCCGTAGGAAACACAGTAGAGTAGAAGAGTGCTCTTTTCTCAAAAGCAGATTGTGTTTCTTGTAAGGCGAGCTAGCGTTTGTTTCCCAGTCCTAAATGGAGTTGATTCCCATGCAGTTTCTGGTCCTACGAGCAAGAGTTGTTTCCTGGTAGGGAAAGTCACTATTGTGCTCCCATTGCCGTACACAGTGCAAAGAGCACTAGCGTCTCTTATCAGCAAGTACAGTGAATCGGACTGAAGAGGAGCTACTGTTCTTGTCAGTTTCCTAAGCAGAATTGAACTAGATATGGCTGTGTGTGTAGGAAGCACAGTTCTTTTGTTCTGAGAAAGCTCACTGTTCGGACCCCATAGGAAACACAGTAGAGTAGAAGAGTGCTCTTTTCTCTAAAGCAGAGTGTGTTTCTTGTAAGGCGACCTAGCGTTTGTTTCCCAGTCCTAAATGGAGTTGAATCACATGCGGTTTTTGGTCCTACGAGCAAGAGTCGCTTTCTTGTAAGGAAAGTCACTGATGCGCTCAAATTGCCATACACAGTGCAAATAGCACTCGCATGTGTTGCCAGCAAGTACAGTGTATTGGACTGAAGAGGAGCTACTTCTCTTGTCAGTTTCCTAAGCAGAGTTGAACTAGCAATGGCGCGGGTGTAGGAAGCACAGTACTTTTGTTCTGAGCAAGTTCTCTGTTTGGACCCCATAGGAAACACAGTAGAGTAGAAGAGTGGTCTTTTCTCAAAAGCAGAGTGTGTTTTTGAAAGGCAAGCTAGCGTTTGTTTCCCAGTCCGAAATGGAGTTGAATCACATGCGGTTTTTGGTCTTACGAGCAAGAGTTGCTTTCTGGTAAGGAAAGTCACTGTTGCACTCCCATTGACATACACAGTGCAAATAGCACTCGCATGTGTTGCCAGCAAGTACAGTATATTGGACTGAAGAGGAGCTACTTCTCTTGTCAGTTTCCTAAGCAGAGTTTAACTAGCAATGGCGCGGGTGTCGGAAGCACAGTACTTTTGTTCTGAGCAAGTTCTCTGTTTGGGCCACATAGGAAACACAGTAGAGTAGAAGAGTGCTCTTTTCTCAAAAGCAGAGTGTGTTTTTTGAAAGGCGAGCTAGCGTTTTTTTTCCAGTCCTAAATGGAGTTGAATCACATGCAGTTTCTGGTCCTACGAGCAACAGTTGTTTTCTGGTAATAAGAGTCACTATTGCGCTCCCATTGTCATACACAGTGCAAATAGCACTGGCGTCTGTTCCTAGCAAGTACAGTGTATTGGACTGAAGAGGAGCTAATGTTCTTGTCAGTTTCCTAAGCAGAGTAGAACTAGATATGGCCCGTGTGTGTAGGAAGCACAGTTCTTTTGTTCTGAGCAAGCTCACTTTTTGGGCCCTATAGGAAACACAGTAGAGTAGATGTGTGCCCTATTCTCAAAAGCAGAGCGTGTTTCTTGTAAGGCGAGCTAGCGTTTGTTTCTCAGTCCTAAATGGAGTTGAATCAAATGGAGTTTCTGTTCCTACGAGGAAGAGTTGTTTTCTGGTAAGAAGATTCACTATTGGGTACTTATTGCCGTACCCAGTGCAAATAGCATTCGCGTCTGGTCCCAGCAAGTACAGTGTATTGGACTGAAGAGGAGCTACTGTTCTTGTCAGTTTCCTAAGCAGAGTTGAACGAGATATGGCTCGTGTGTGTAGGAAGCACAGTTATTTTGTTCTGAGCAAGCTCACTATTCTGGCCCTTTAGGAAACACAGTAGAGTAGAAGAGTGCTCTTTTCTCAAAAGCAGAGTGTGTTTCTTGTAAGGCGAGCTAGCGTTTGTTTCCCAGTCCTAAATGGAGTTGAATCACATGCAGTTTCTGTTCCTACGAGGAAGAGTTGTTTTCTGGTAAGAAGAGTCACTATTGTGCTCCCATTGCCACACACAGTACAAATAGGACTCGCGTCTGTTCCCACCAAGTACAGTGTATTGGACTGAAGAGGAGCTACTGTTCTTGTCAGTTTCCTAACCAGAGTTGAACTAGATATGGCTCGAGTGTGTAGGAAGCACAGTTCTTTTGTTCTGAGCAAGCTCACTATTCTGGCCCTTTAGGAAACACAGTAGAGTAGAAGAGTGCTCTTTTCTCAAAAGCAGAGTGTGTTTCTTGTAAGGCGAGCTAGCGTTTGTTTCCCAGTCCTAAATGGAGTTGAATCACATGCAGTTTCTGGTCCTACGAGGAAGAGTTGTTTTCTGGAAAGAATAGTCACTATTGCGCTCCCATTGTCATACACAGGGCAAATAGCACTGGAGTCTGTTCCCAGCAAGTACAGTGTATTGGACTGAAGAGGAGCTACTGTTCTTGTCAGTTTCCTAAGCACAGTTAAACTAGATATGACCCATGTGTGTAGTAAGGACAGTTCTTTGGTTTTAAGCAAGCTCACTGTTCAGACCCCATAGGAAACCCAGTAGAGAAGAAGAGTGCTCTTTTCTCAAAAGCAGAGTGTGTTTCTTGTAAGGCGAGCTAGCGTTTGTTTCCCAGTCCTAAATGGAGTTGAATCACATGCAGTTTCTAATCCTACGAGCAAGAGTTTTTTTCTGGTAAGAAGAGTCACTATTGCCCTCCCATTGTCATACACAGGGCAAATAGCACTGGCGTCTGTTCCAGGCAAGTACAGTGTATTGGACTGAAGAGGATCTACTATTCTTGACAGTTTCCTAAGCAGAATTGAACTAGATATGGCCGTGTGTGTAGGAAGCACAGTTCTTTTGTTCTGAGCAAGCTTACTCTTCTGGCCCTATACGAAACACAATAGAGTTGAAGAGTGCTAATTTCTCAAAAGCAGAGTGTGTTTCTTGTAAGGCGAGCTAGTGTTTGTTTCCCAGTCCTAAATGGAGTTGAATCACATGCAGTTTCTGGTCCTATGAGCAAGAGTTTTTTCTGGTAAGGAAAGTCACTATTGTGCTCCCATTGCCATACACAGTGCAAATAGCACTCGCTTCTGTTCCCAGCAATTACAGTGTATTGGACTGAAGAGGAGCTACTGTTCTTGTCAGTTTCCTAAGCAGAGTTGAACTAGATATGACCCGTGTGTGTAGGAAGCACAGTTCTTTTGTTCTGAGCAAGCTCACTGTTTGTATCCCATAGGAAACACAGTAGAGTAGATGTGTGCCCTATTCTCAAAAGCAGAGCGTGTTTCTTGTAAGGCGAGCTAGCGTTTGTTTTCCAGTCCTAAGTGGATTGAATCAAATGCAGTTTCAGGTCCTAAGAGCAAGAGTTGTTTTCTGGTAAGAAGAGTCACTATTGTGCATCCATTGCCGTATACACTGCAAATAGCACTCGCGTCTGTTCCCATCAAGTACAGTGTATTGGACTGAAGAGGAGCTACTGTTTTCATTAGTTTCCTAAGCAGAGTTGAACTAGATATGGCCCGTGTGTGTAGGAAACACAGTTCTTTTGTTCTCTGCGAGCTCACTGTTCTGGCCCTATAGGAAACACAGTAGAGTAGAAGAGTGCTCTTTTCTCAAAAGCAGAGTGTGTTTCTTGTAAGGCGAGCTAGCGTTTTTTTCCCAGTCCTAAATGGAGTTGAATCACATGTAGTTTCTGGTCCTACGAGCAACAGTTGTTTTCTGGTAAGAAGAGTAACTATTGCGCTCCCATTGTCATACACAGTGCAAATAGCACTGGCGTCTGTTCCCAGCAAGTACAGTGTATTGGACTGAAGAGGAGCTAATGTTCTTGTCAGTTTCCTAAGCAGAGTAGAACTAGATATGGCCCGTGTGTGTAGGAAGCACAATTCTTTTGTTCTTAGCAAGCTCACTGTTCAGATACCATAAGAAACACAGTAGATTAGAAGAGTGCTCTTTTCTCAAAAGCAGAGTGTGTTACTTGTAAGGCGAGGTAGTGTTTGTTTCCCAGTAAGAAATCGAGTTGAATCCCATGCAGTTTCTGGTCCTACGAGCAAGAGATGTTTTCTGGTAAGAAGAGTCACTATTGCGCTCCCATTGCCATCCACAGTGCAAATAGCACTCGCGTCTGTTCCCAGCAAGTACAGTGTATTGGACTGTATAGGAGCTACTGTTCTTGTCAGTTTCCTAAGCATAGTTGAACTAGATATGGCCGTGTGTGTAGGAAGCACAGTTCTTTTGTTCTGAGCAAGCTCACTGTTCGGACCCCATAAGAAAC
The DNA here is from genome assembly GCF_949786415.1 of Peromyscus eremicus. NCBI lineage: Eukaryota > Metazoa > Chordata > Mammalia > Rodentia > Cricetidae > Peromyscus > Peromyscus eremicus. The sequence continues at coordinate 44,208 of NW_026735858.1, forward strand.
ACAGTAGAGTAGAAGATTGCTCTTTTCTCAAAAGCAGAGTGTGTTTCTTATAAGGTGAGCTAGCTTTGGTTTCCCAGTCCTAAATGAAGTTGAATCACATGCAGTTTCTGGTCCTACGAGCAAGAGTTGTTTTCTGGTAAGAAGAGTCACTATTGCGCTCCAATTATCATACACAGGGCAAATAGCACTGGCGTCTGTTCCCAGCATGTACAGTGTATTGGACTGAAGAGGAGCTACTGTTCTTGTCAGTTTCCTAAGCAGAGTTGAACTAGATATGGCCCCTGTGTGTAGGAAACACAGTTTTTTTGTTCTCAGCAAGCTCATTGTTCTGGCCCTATAGGAAACAAAATAGAGTAGAAGAGTGCTCTTTCCTCAAAAGAAGAGTGTGTTTCTTATAAGGCGAGCTAGTGTTTGTTTCCCAGTCCTAAATGGAGTTGAATCACATGCAGTTTCTGGTCCTATGAGCAAGAGTTGTTTTCTGGTAAGGAAAGTCACTATTGTGCTCCCATTGCCATACACAGTGCAAATAGCACTCGCGTCTGTTCCCAGCAATTACAGTGTATTGGACTGAAGAGGAGCTACTGTTCTTGTCAGTTTCCTAAGCAGAGTTGAACTAGATATGACCCGTGTGTGTAGGAAGCACAGTTCTTTTGTTCTGAGCAAGCTCACTGTTTGGGCCCTATAGGAAACACAGTAGAGTAGATGTGTGCCCTATTCTCAAAAGCAGAGCGTGTTTCTTGTAAGGCGAGCTAGCGTTTGTTTCTCAGTCCTAAATGGAGTTGAATCAAATGGAGTTTCTGTTCCTACGAGGAAGAGTTGTTTTCTGGTAAGAAGATTCACTATTGGGTACTTATTGCCGTACCCAGTGCAAATAGCATTCGCGTCTGGTCCCAGCAAGTACAGTGTATTGGACTGAAGAGGAGCAACTGTTCTTGTCAGTTTCCTAAGCAGAGTTGAACGAGATATGGCTCGTGTGTGTAGGAAGCACAGTTCTTTTGTTCTGAGCAAGCTCACTATTCTGGCCCTTTAGGAAACACAGTAGAGTAGAAGAGTGCTCTTTTCTCAAAAGCAGAGTGTGTTTCTTGTAAGGCGAGCTAGCGTTTGTTTCCCAGTCCTAAATGGTGTTGAATCACATGCAGTTTCTGTTCCTACGAGGAAGAGTTGTTTTCTGGTAAGAAGAGTCACTATTGTGCTCCCATTGCCACACACAGTACAAATAGGACTCGCGTCTGTTCCCACCAAGTACAGTGTATTGGACTGAAGAGGAGCTACTGTTCTTGTCAGTTTCCTAACCAGAGTTGAACTAGATATGGCTCGAGTGTGTAGGAAGCACAGTTCTTTTGTTCTGAGCAAGCTCACTATTCTGGCCCTTTAGGAAACACAGTAGAGTAGAAGAGTGCTCTTTTCTCAAAAGCAGAGTGTGTTTCTTGTAAGGCGAGCTAGCGTTTGTTTCCCAGTCCTAAATGGAGTTGAATCACATGCAGTTTCTGGTCCTACGAGGAAGAGTTGTTTTCTGGAAAGAACAGTCACTATTGCGCTCCCATTGTCATACACAGGGCAAATAGCACTGGAGTCTGTTCCCAGCAAGTACAGTGTATTGGACTGAAGAGGAGCTACTGTTCTTGTCAGTTTCCTAAGCACAGTTAAACTAGATATGACCCATGTGTGTAGTAAGGACAGTTCTTTGGTTTTAATCAAGCTCACTGTTCAGACCCCATAGGAAACCCAGTAGAGAAGAAGAGTGCTCTTTTCTCAAAAGCAGAGTGTGTTTCTTGTAAGGCGAGCTAGCGTTTGTTTCCCAGTCCTAAATGGAGTTGAATCACATGCAGTTTCTAATCCTACGAGCAAGAGTTTTTTTCTGGTAAGAAGAGTCACTATTGCCCTCCCATTGTCATACACAGGGCAAATAGCACTGGCGTCTGTTCCAGGCAAGTACAGTGTATTGGACTGAAGAGGATCTACTATTCTTGACAGTTTCCTAAGCAGAATTGAGCTAGATATGGCCGTGTGTGTAGGAAGCACAGTTCTTTTGTTCTGAGCAAGCGTATTCTTCTGGCCCTATACGAAACACAATAGAGTTGAAGAGTGCTAATTTCTCAAAAGCAGAGTGTGTTTCTTGTAAGGCGAGCTAGTGTTTGTTTCCCAGTCCTAAATGGAGTTGAATCACATGCAGTTTCTGGTCCTATGAGCAAGAGTTTTTTCTGGTAGGAAAGTCACTATTGTGCTCCCATTGCCATACACAGTGCAAATAGCACTCGCTTCTGTTCAAAGCAATTACAGTGTATTGGACTGAAGAGAAGCTACTGTTCTTGTCAGTTTCCTAAGCAGAGTTGAACTAGATATGACCCGTGTGTGTAGGAAGCACAGTTCTTTTGTTCTGAGCAAGCTCACTGTTTGTATCCCATAGGAAACACAGTAGAGTAGATGTGTGCCCTATTCTCAAAAGCAGAGCGTGTTTCTTGTAAGGCGAGCTAGCGTTTGTTTTCCAGTCCTAAGTGGATTGAATCAAATGCAGTTTCAGGTCCTAAGAGCAAGAGTTGTTTTCTGGTAAGAAGAGTCACTATTGTGCATCCATTGCCGTATACAGTGCAAATAGCACTCGCGTCTGTTCCCATCAAGTACAGTGTATTGGACTGAAGAGGAGCTACTGTTTTCATTAGATTCCTAAGCAGAGTTGAACTAGATATGGCCCGTGTGTGTAGGAAACACAGTTCTTTTGTTCTCTGCAAGCTCACTGTTCTGGCCCTATAGGAAACACAGTAGAGTAGAAGAGTGCTCTTTTCTCAAAAGCAGAGTGTGTTTCTTGTAAGGCGAGCTAGCGTTTTTTTCCCAGTCCTAAATGGAGTTGAATCACATGCAGTTTCTGGTCCTACGAGCAAGAGTTGTTTTCTGGTAAGAAGAGTCACTATTGCGCTCCAAATATGATACACAGGGCAAATAGCACTGGCGTCTGCTCCCAGCAAGTACAGTGTATTGGACTGAAGAGGATCTACTATTCTTGTTAGTTTCCTAAGCAAAATTGAACTAGATATGGCCGTGTGTGTAGGAAGCACATTTCTTTTGTTCTGAGCAAGCTCACTGTTTTGGCCCTATAGGAATCACAGTAGAGTAGAAGAGTGCTCTTTTCTCAAAAGCAGAGTGTGTTTCTTGTAAGGCGATCTAGCATTTGTTTCCCAGTCCTAAATGGAGTTGAATCACATGCAGTTTTTGGTCCTACGAGCAAGAGTTGTTTTCTGGTAAGGAAAGTCACTATTGTGCTCCCATTGCCACACACAGTACAAATAGGACTGGCGTCTGTTCCCACGAAGTACAGTGTATTGGACTGAAGAGGATCTACTGTTCTTGTCAGTTTCCTAAGCAGAATTGAACTAGATATGGCCGTGTGTGTAGGAAGCACAGTTCTTTTGTTCTGAGCAAGCTCAGTCTTCTGGTGCTAAAGGAAACACAGTAGAGTAGAAGAGTGCTCCTTCCTCAAAAGCAGAGTGTGTTACTTGTAAGGCGAGCTAGCGTTTGTGTCCCAGTCCTAAATGGAGTTGAATCACATGCATTTTTTGGTTCTACAAGCAAGAGTTCCTTTCTGGTAAGGAAAGTCACTATTGCGCTCCCATTGCCATACACAGTGCAAATAGCACTCGCATGTGTTGCCAGCAAGTACAGTGTATTGGACTGAAGAGGAGCTACTTCTCTTGTCAGTTTCTTAAGCAGAGTTGAACTACATATGGCCCGGGTGTAGGAAGCACAGTACTTTTGTTCTGAGCAAGTTCTCTGTTTGGACCCCATAGGAAACACAGTAGAGTAGAAGAGTGCTCTTTTCTCAAAAGCAGAGTTTGTTTCTTTTAAGGCGAGCTAGCGTTTTTTTCCCAGTTCTAAATGGAGTTGAATCACATGTAATTTCTGGTCCTACGAGCAACAGTTGTTTTCTGGTAAGAAGAGTCACTATTGCGCTCCCATTGTCATACACAGTGCAAATACCACTGGCGTCTGTTCCCAGCAAGTACAGTGTATTGGACTGAAGAGGAGCTATGTTCTTGTCAGTTTCCTAAAGAGTAGAAATAGATATGGCCCGTGTGTGTAGGAAGCACAATTCTTTTGTTCTTAGCAGGCTCACTGTTCAGATCCCATAGGAAACACAGTAGAGTAGAAGAGTGCTCTTTACTCAAAAGCAGAGTGTGTTTGTTTCCCAGTAAGAAATCGAGTTGAATCCCATGCAGTTTCTGGTCCTACGAGCAAGCGATGCTTTCTGGTAAGAAGAGTCACTATTGCGCTCCCATTGCCATACCCAGTGCAAATAGCACTCGCGTCTGTTCCCAGCAAGTACAGTGTATTGGACTGAAGAGGAGCTACTGTTCTTGTTAGTTTCCTAAGCAGAGTTGAACTAGATATGGCCCGTGTGTGTAGGAAGCACAGTTCTTTTGTTCTGAGCAAGCTCACTGTTCTGGCCCTATAGGAAACACAGTAGAGTAGAAGAGTGCTCTTTTCTCAAAAGCAGAGTGTTTTTCTTGTAAGGCGAGCTAGCTTTTGTTTCCCAGTCCTAAATGCAGTTGAATCACATGCAGTTTCTGGTTCTACGAGCAAGAGTTGTTTTCTGGTAAGGAAAGTCACTATTGCTCTCCCATTGCCATACACAGTGCAAATAGCACTCGCGTCTGTTCCCAGCAAGTACAGTGTATCGGACTGAAGTGGAGCTACTGTTCTTGTCAGTTTACTAAGCAGAGTTGAACTAGATAAGGATCATGTGTGTAGAAAGCACAGTTCTTTTGTTCTGAGCTAGCTCACTGTTCTGGCCCTATAGGAAACACAGTAGAGTAGAAGAGTGCTCTTTTCTCAAAAGCAGAGTGTGTTTCTTGTAAGGCGAGCTAGCGTTTGTTTCCTAGTCCTAAATGGAGTTGAGTCACATGCAGTTTGTGGTCCTACGAACAAGAGTTGTTTTCTGGTAAGGAAAGTCACTATTGCGCTCCCATTGCCATACCCAGGGCAAATAGCACTCGCATCTTTTCCCAGCAAGCACAGTGTATCGGACTGAAGAGGAGCTACTGTTATTGTCAGTTTCCTAAGCAGAGTTGAACTAGATATGGTCCATGTGTGTAGGAAGCACAGTTCTTTGTTCTGAGCAAGCTCACTGTTTGGACCCCATAGGAAACACAGTAGAGTAGAAGAGTGCTCTTTTCTCAAAAGCAGAGAGTGTTTCATGTAAGGCGAGCTAGCATTTGTTTCCCAGTCCTAAATGGCGTTGAATCACATGCAGTTTCTGGTCCTACGAGCAAGAGTTGTTTTCTGGTAAGGAAAGTCACTATTGCGCTCCCATTGCCATACACAGGGCAAATAGCACTCGCGTCTGTTCCCAGCAAGTACAGTGTATCGGACTGAAGAGGAGCTGCTGTTCTTGTCAGTCTCCTAAGGAGAGTTGAACTAGATATGGTCCATGTGTGTAGGAAGCACAGTTCTTTGTTCTGAGCAAGCTCACTGTTTGGACCCCATAGAAAACAGAGTAGAGTAGAAGAGTGCTCTTTTCTCAAAAGCAGAGAGTGTTTCATGTAAGGCGAGCTAGCATTTGTTTCCCAGTCCTAAACGGAGATGAATCACATGCAGTTTCTGGTCCTACGAGCAAGAGTTGTTTTCTGGTAAGGAAAGTCACTATTGCGCTCCCATTTCCATACACAGTGCAAATAGCACTCGCGTCTGTTCCCAGCAAGTACAGTGTATTGGACTGAAGAGGAGCTACTGTTCTTGTCAGGTTTCTAAACAGAATTGAACTAGATATGGCTGTGTGTGTAGGAAGCACAGTTCTTTTGTTCTGAGAAAGCTCACTGTTCGGACCCCATAAGAAACACAGTAGAGTAGAAGAGTGCTCTTTTCTCAAAAGCAGAGTGTGTTTCTTATAAGGTGAGCTAGCTTTGGTTTCCCAGTCCTAAATGAAGTTGAATCACATGCAGTTTCTGGTCCTACGAGCAAGAGTTGTTTTCTGGTAAGAAGAGTCACTATTGCGCTCGAATTATCATACACAGGGCAAATAGCACTGGCGTCTGTTCCCAGCATGTACAGTGTATTGGACTGAAGAGGAGCTACTGTTCTTGTCAGTTTCCTAAGCAGAGTTGAACTAGATATGGCCCCTGTGTGTAGGAAACACAGTTTTTTTGTTCTCAGCAAGCTCATTGTTCTGGCCCTATAGGAAACAAAATAGAGTAGAAGAGTGCTCTTTCCTCAAAAGAAGAGTGTGTTTCTTGTAAGGCGAGCTAGTGTTTGTTTCCCAGTTTTAAATGGAGTTGAATCACATGCAGTTTCTGGTCCTATGAGCAAGAGTTGTTTTCTGGTAAGGAAAGTCACTATTGTGCTCCCATTGCCATACACAGTGCAAATAGCACTCGCGTCTGTTCCCAGCAATTACAGTGTATTGGACTGAAGAGGAGCTACTGTTCTTGTCAGTTTCCTAAGCAGAGTTCAACTAGATATGACCCGTGTGTGTAGGAAGCACAGTTCTTTTGTTCTGAGCAAGCTCACTGTTTGGGCCCTATAGGAAACACAGTAGAGTAGATGTGTGCCCTATTCTCAAAAGCAGAGCGTGTTTCTTGTAAGGCGAGCTAGCGTTTGTTTCTCAGTCCTAAATGGAGTTGAATCAAATGGAGTTTCTGTTCCTACGAGGAAGAGTTGTTTTCTGGTAAGAAGATTCACTATTGGGTACTTATTGCCGTACCCAGTGCAAATAGCATTCGCGTCTGGTCCCAGCAAGTACAGTGTATTGGACTGAAGAGGAGCAACTGTTCTTGTCAGTTTCCTAAGCAGAGTTGAACGAGATATGGCTCGTGTGTGTAGGAAGCACAGTTCTTTTGTTCTGAGCAAGCTCACTATTCTGGCCCTTTAGGAAACACAGTAGAGTAGAAGAGTGCTCTTTTCTCAAAAGCAGAGTGTGTTTCTTGTAAGGCGAGCTAGCGTTTGTTTCCCAGTCCTAAATGGTGTTGAATCACATGCAGTTTCTGTTCCTACGAGGAAGAGTTGTTTTCTGGTAAGAAGAGTCACTATTGTGCTCCCATTGCCACACACAGTACAAATAGGACTCGCGTCTGTTCCCACCAAGTACAGTGTATTGGACTGAAGAGGAGCTACTGTTCTTGTCAGTTTCCTAACCAGAGTTGAACTAGATATGGCTCGAGTGTGTAGGAAGCACAGTTCTTTTGTTCTGAGCAAGCTCACTATTCTGGCCCTTTAGGAAACACAGTAGAGTAGAAGAGTGCTCTTTTCTCAAAAGCAGAGTGTGTTTCTTGTAAGGCGAGCTAGCGTTTGTTTCCCAGTCCTAAATGGAGTTGAATCACATGCAGTTTCTGGTCCTACGAGGAAGAGTTGTTTTCTGGAAAGAACAGTCACTATTGCGCTCCCATTGTCATACACAGGGCAAATAGCACTGGAGTCTGTTCCCAGCAAGTACAGTGTATTGGACTGAAGAGGAGCTACTGTTCTTGTCAGTTTCCTAAGCACAGTTAAACTAGATATGACCCATGTGTGTAGTAAGGACAGTTCTTTTGTTTTAAGCAAGCTCACTGTTCAGACCCCATAGGAAACCCAGTAGAGAAGAAGAGTGCTCTTTTCTCAAAAGCAGAGTGTGTTTCTTGTAAGGCGAGCTAGCGTTTGTTTCCCAGTCCTAAATGGAGTTGAATCACATGCAGTTTCTAATCCTACGAGCAAGAGTTTTTTTCTGGTAAGAAGAGTCACTATTGCCCTCCCATTGTCATACACAGGGCAAATAGCACTGGCGTCTGTTCCAGGCAAGTACAGTGTATTGGACTGAAGAGGATCTACTATTCTTGACAGTTTCCTAAGCAGAATTGAACTAGATATGGCCGTGTGTAGGAAGCACAGTTCTTTTGTTCTGAGCAAGCGTATTCTTCTGGCCCTATACGAAACACAATAGAGTTGAAGAGTGCTAATTTCTCAAAAGCAGAGTGTGTTTCTTGTAAGGCGAGCTAGTGTTTGTTTCCCAGTCCTAAATGGAGTTGAATCACATGCAGTTTCTGGTCCTATGAGCAAGAGTTTTTTCTGGTAGGAAAGTCACTATTGTGCTCCCATTGCCATACACAGTGCAAATAGCACTCGCTTCTGTTCAAAGCAAATACAGTGTATTGGACTGAAGAGAAGCTACTGTTCTTGTTCGTTTCCAAAGCAGAGTTGAACTAGATATGACCCGTGTGTGTAGGAAGCACAGTTCTTTTGTTCTGAGCAAGCTCACTGTTTGTATCCCATAGGAAACACAGTAGAGTAGATGTGTGCCCTATTCTCAAAAGCAGAGCGTGTTTCTTGTAAGGCGAGCTAGCGTTTGTTTTCCAGTCCTAAGTGGATTGAATCAAATGCAGTTTCAGGTCCTAAGAGCAAGAGTTGTTTTCTGGTAAGAAGAGTCACTATTGTGCATCCATTGCCGTATACAGTGCAAATAGCACTCGCGTCTGTTCCCATCAAGTACAGTGTATTGGACTGAAGAGGAGCTACTGTTTTCATTAGATTCCTAAGCAGAGTTGAACTAGATATGGCCTGTGTGTGTAGGAAACACAGTTCTTTTGTTCTCTGCAAGCTCACTGTTCTGGCCCTATAGGAAACACAGTAGAGTAGAAGAGTGCTCTTTTCTCAAAAGCAGAGTGTGTTTCTTGTAAGGCGAGCTAGCGTTTTTTTCCCAGTCCTAAATGGAGTTGAATCACATGCAGTTTCTGGTCCTACGAGCAAGAGTTGTTTTCTGGTAAGAAGAGTCACTATTGCGCTCCAAATATGATACACAGGGCAAATAGCACTGGCGTCTGCTCCCAGCAAGTACAGTGTATTGGACTGAAGAGGATCTACTATTCTTGTTAGTTTCCTAAGCAAAATTGAACTAGATATGGCCGTGTGTGTAGGAAGCACATTTCTTTTGTTCTGAGCAAGCTCACTGTTTTGGCCCTATAGGAATCACAGTAGAGTAGAAGAGTGCTCTTTTCTCAAAAGCAGAGTGTGTTTCTTGTAAGGCGATCTAGCATTTGTTTCCCAGTCCTAAATGGAGTTGAATCACATGCAGTTTTTGGTCCTACGAGCAAGAGTTGTTTTCTGGTAAGGAAAGTCACTATTGTGCTCCCATTGCCACACACAGTACAAATAGGACTGGCGTCTGTTCCCACGAAGTACAGTGTATTGGACTGAAGAGGATCTACTGTTCTTGTCAGTTTCCTAAGCAGAATTGAACTAGATATGGCCGTGTGTGTAGGAAGCACAGTTCTTTTGTTCTGAGCAAGCTCAGTCTTCTGGTGCTAAAGGAAACACAGTAGAGTAGAAGAGTGCTCCTTCCTCAAAAGCAGAGTGTGTTACTTGTAAGGCGAGCTAGCGTTTGTGTCCCAGTCCTAAATGGAGTTGAATCACATGCATTTTTTGGTTCTACAAGCAAGAGTTCCTTTCTGGTAAGGAAAGTCACTATTGCGCTCCCATTGCCATACACAGTGCAAATAGCACTCGCATGTGTTGCCAGCAAGTACAGTGTATTGGACTGAAGAGGAGCTACTTCTCTTGTCAGTTTCTTAAGCAGAGTTGAACTACATATGGCCCGGGTGTAGGAAGCACAGTACTTTTGTTCTGAGCAAGTTCTCTGTTTGGACCCCATAGGAAACACAGTAGAGTAGAAGAGTGCTCTTTTCTCAAAAGCAGAGTTTGTTTCTTTTAAGGCGAGCTAGCGTTTTTTTCCCAGTTCTAAATGGAGTTGAATCACATGTAATTTCTGGTCCTACGAGCAACAGTTGTTTTCTGGTAAGAAGAGTCACTATTGCGCTCCCATTGTCATACACAGTGCAAATACCACTGGCGTCTGTTCCCAGCAAGTACAGTGTATTGGACTGAAGAGGAGCTATGTTCTTGTCAGTTTCCTAAAGAGTAGAAATAGATATGGCCCGTGTGTGTAGGAAGCACAATTCTTTTGTTCTTAGCAGGCTCACTGTTCAGATCCCATAGGAAACACAGTAGAGTAGAAGAGTGCTCTTTACTCAAAAGCAGAGTGTGTTTGTTTCCCAGTAAGAAATCGAGTTGAATCCCATGCAGTTTCTGGTCCTACGAGCAAGCGATGCTTTCTGGTAAGAAGAGTCACTATTGCGCTCCCATTGCCATACCCAGTGCAAATAGCACTCGCGTCTGTTCCCAGCAAGTACAGTGTATTGGACTGAAGAGGAGCTACTGTTCTTGTTAGTTTCCTAAGCAGAGTTGAACTAGATATGGCCCGTGTGTGTAGGAAGCACAGTTCTTTTGTTCTGAGCAAGCTCACTGTTCTGGCCCTATAGGAAACACAGTAGAGTAGAAGAGTGCTCTTTTCTCAAAAGCAGAGTGTTTTTCTTGTAAGGCGAGCTAGCTTTTGTTTCCCAGTCCTAAATGCAGTTGAATCACATGCAGTTTCTGGTTCTACGAGCAAGAGTTGTTTTCTGGTAAGGAAAGTCACTATTGCTCTCCCATTGCCATACACAGTGCAAATAGCACTCGCGTCTGTTCCCAGCAAGTACAGTGTATCGGACTGAAGTGGAGCTACTGTTCTTGTCAGTTTACTAAGCAGAGTTGAACTAGATAAGGATCATGTGTGTAGAAAGCACAGTTCTTTTGTTCTGAGCTAGCTCACTGTTCTGGCCCTATAGGAAACACAGTAGAGTAGAAGAGTGCTCTTTTCTCAAAAGCAGAGTGTGTTTCTTGTAAGGCGAGCTAGCGTTTGTTTCCTAGTCCTAAATGGAGTTGAGTCACATGCAGTTTGTGGTCCTACGAACAAGAGTTGTTTTCTGGTAAGGAAAGTCACTATTGCGCTCCCATTGCCATACCCAGGGCAAATAGCACTCGCATCTTTTCCCAGCAAGCACAGTGTATCGGACTGAAGAGGAGCTACTGTTATTGTCAGTTTCCTAAGCAGAGTTGAACTAGATATGGTCCATGTGTGTAGGAAGCACAGTTCTTTGTTCTGAGCAAGCTCACTGTTTGGACCCCATAGGAAACACAGTAGAGTAGAAGAGTGCTATTTTCTCAAAAGCAGAGAGTGTTTCATGTAAGGCGAGCTAGCATTTGTTTCCCAGTCCTAAATGGCGTTGAATCACATGCAGTTTCTGGTCCTACGAGCAAGAGTTGTTTTCTGGTAAGGAAAGTCACTATTGCGCTCCCATTGCCATACACAGGGCAAATAGCACTCGCGTCTGTTCCCAGCAAGTACAGTGTATCGGACTGAAGAGGAGCTGCTGTTCTTGTCAGTCTCCTAAGGAGAGTTGAACTAGATATGGTCCATGTGTGTAGGAAGCACAGTTCTTTGTTCTGAGCAAGCTCACTGTTTGGACCCCATAGGAAACACAGTAGAGTAGAAGAGTGCTCTTTTCTCAAAAGCAGAGAGTGTTTCATGTAAGGCGAGCTAGCATTTGTTTCCCAGTCCTAAACGGAGTTGAATCACATGCAGTTTCTGGTCCTACGAGCAAGAGTTGTTTTCTGGTAAGGAAAGTCACTATTGCGCTCCCATTTCCATACACAGTGCAAATAGCACTCGCGTCTGTTCCCAGCAAGTACAGTGTATTGGACTGAAGAGGAGCTACTGTTCTTGTCAGGTTCCTAAACAGAATTGAACTAGATATGGCTGTGTGTGTAGGAAGCACAGTTCTTTTGTTCTGAGAAAGCTCACACTTCGGACCACATAGGAAACACAGTAGAGTAGAAGAGTGCTCTTTTCTCTAAAGCAGAGTGTGTTTCTTGTAAGGCGAGCTAGGGTTTGTTTCCCAGACCTAAATGGATTTGAGTCACATGCAGTTTTTTGTCCTACGAGCAAGAGTTGTTTTCTGGTAAGACGAGTCACTATTGTGCTCCAATTGCCATACACAGTGCAAATAGCACTCGTGTCTCTTCCCCGCAAGTACAGTGTATTGGACTGAAGAGGAGCTACTGTTCTTGTCAGTTTCCTAAACAGAGTTTAACTAGATATGGTCCATGTGTGTAGGAAGCACAGTTCTTTTGTTCTGAGCAAGCTCACTGTTTGGACCCCATAGGAAACACAGTAGAGTAGAAGAGTGCTCTTTTCTCAGAAGCATAGTGTGTTTCTTGTAAGGCGAGCTAGCATTTGTTTCCCAGTCCTAAATGGCGTTGAATCACATGCAGTGTGTGGTCCTATGAGCAAGAGTTGTTTTCTGGTAAGGAAAGCCACTATTGTGCTCTCATTGCCATACACAGTGCAAATAGCACTCGCGTCTGTTCCCAGCACGTATAGTGTATTGGACTGAAGAGGAGGTACTGTTCTTGTCAGTCTCCTAAGCAGAGTTGAACTAGATATGGCCCGTGTGTCGAGGAAGCACAGTTCATTTGTTCTGAGCAAGCTCACTGTTTGAACCCCGTAGGAAACACAGTAGAGTAGAAGAGTGCTCTTTTCTCAAAAGCAGAGTGTGTTTCTTGTAAGGCGAGCTAGCGTTTGTTTCCCAGTCCTAAATGGAGTTGAATCACATGCAGTTTCTTGTCCTACGAGCAAGAGTTGTTTTCTGGTAAGGAAAGTCACTATTGCGCTCCCTTTGCCATACACAGTGCAAATAGCACTCGCGTCTGTTCCCAGCAAGAACAGTGTATAGGACTGAAGAGGAGCTACTGTTCTTGTCAGTTTCCTAAGCAGAGGTGAACTAGATATGGTCCATGTGTGTAGGAAGCACAGTTCTTTGTTCTGAGCAAGCTCACAGTTTGGAACCCATAGGAAACACAGTAGAGTAGAAGAGTGATCTTTTCTCAAAAGCAGAGAGTGTTTCATGTAAGGCGAGCTAGCATTTGTTTACCATTCCTAAACGGAGTTGAATCAAATGCAGTTTCGTCCTACGAGCAAGAGTTGTTTTATGATAAGAATAGTCAGTATTGTGCTGCAATTGCCATACACAGGACAAATAGCACTGGCGTCTGTTCCCAGCAGTACAGTGTATTGGACTGAACAGGAGCTACTGTTCTTGTCAGGTTCCTAAGCAGAATTGAACTAGATATGGCCGTGTGTGCAGGAAGCACAGTTCTTTTGTTCTGAGCAAGCCCACTGTTCGGACCCCATAGGAAACACAGTAGAGTAGAAGAGTGCTCTTTGTCAAAAGCAGAGCGTGTTTTTTGTAAGGCGAGCTATCATTTGTTTCCCAGTCCTGGAGTTGAATCACATGCAGTTTCTGGTCCTAGGAGCAAGAGTTGTTTTCTGGTAAGGAAAGTCACTATTGTGCTCCCTTTGCCATACACAGTTCAAATAGCACTCGCGTCTGTTCCCAGCAAGTACAGTGTATCGGACTGAAGAGGAGCTACTGTTATTGTCAGTTTCCTAAGCAGAGTTGAACTAGATATGGTCCATGTGTGTAGGAAGCACAGTTCTTTGTTCTGAGCAAGCTCACTGTTTGGACCCCATAGGAAACACAGTAGAGTAGAAGAGTGCTCTTTTCTCAAAAGCAGAGAGTGTTTCATGTAAGGCGAGCTAGCATTTGTTTCCCAGTCCTAATCGGAGTTGAATCACATGCAGTTTGTGGTCCTACGAGCAAGAGTTGTTTTCTGGTAAGGAAAGTCACTATTGCGCTCCCATTGCCATACACAGTGCAAATAGCACTCGCGTCTGTTCCCTGCAAGTACAGTGTATCGGACTGGAGAGGAGCTACTGTTCTTGTCAGGTTCCTAAGCAAAATTGATCTAGATATGGCTGTGTGTGTAGGAAGCACAGTTCTTTTGTTCTGAGAAAGCTCACTGTTCGGACCCCATAGGAAACACAGTAGAGTAGAAGAGTGCTCTTTTCTCTAAAGCAGAGTGTGTTTCTTGTAAGGCGAGCTAGCGTTTGTTTCCCAGACCTAAATGGAGTTGAGTCACATGAAGTTTTTTGTCCTACGAGCAAGAGTTGTTTTCTGGTAAGACAAGTCACTATTGTGCTCCAATTGCCATACACAGTGCAAATAGCACTCGCGTCTCTTCCCGGCAAGTACAGTGTATTGGACTGAAGAGGAGCTACTGTTCTTGTCAGTTTCAAAGCAGAGTTGACCTAGATATGGCCGTGTGTGTAGGAAGCACAGTTCTTTTGTTCTGAGCAAGCTCACTGTTTGGACCACATAGGAAACACAGTAGAGTAGAAGAGTGCTCTTTTCTCAGAAGCAGGTGTGTTTCTTGTAAGGCGAGCTAGCATTTGTTTCCCAGTCCTAAATGGAGTTGAATCATATGCAGTGTGTGGTCCTACGAGCAAGAGTTGTTTTCTGGTAAGGAAAGCCACTATTGCGCTGTCATTGCCATACACAGTGCAAATAGCACTCGCGTCTGTTTCCAGCAAGTACAGTGTATAGGACTGAAGAGGAGCTACTGTTCTTGTCAGTCTCCTAAGCAGAGTTGAACTAGATATGGCCCGTGTTTCTAGGAAGCACAGTTCATTTGTTCTGAGCAAGCTCACTGTTCTGGCCCTATAGGAAACACAGTAGAGAAGAAGAGTGCTCTTTTCTCAAAAGCAGAGTGTGTTTCTTGTAATGCGAGTTAGCGTTTGTTTCCCAGTCCTAAATGGAGTTGAATCACATGCAGTTTCTGGTCCTACGAGCAAGAGTTGTTTAATGATAAGAATACTCACTATTGTGCTGCCATTGCCATACACAGGACAAATAGCACTGGCGTCTGTTCCCAGAAGTACAGTGTATTGGACTGAAGAGGAGCTACTGTTCTTGTCAGGTTCCTAAGCAGAATTGAACTAGATATGGCTGTGTGTGTAGGAAGCACAGATCTTTTGTTCTGAGCAAGCTCACTGTTCGGACCCCATAGGAAACACAGTAGAGTAGAAGAGTGCTGTTTTCTCTAAAGCAGAGTGTATTTCTTGTAAGGCGAGCTAGCGTTTGTTTCCCAGACCTAAATGGAGTTGAGTCACATGCAGTTTTTTGTCCTACAAGCAAGAGTTGTTTTCTGGTAAGACGAGTCACTATTGTGCTCCAATTGCCTTACACAGTGCAAATAGTACTCGCGTCTCTTCCCCGCAAGTACAGTGTTTTGGACTGAAAAGGAGCTACTGTTCTTGTCAGTTTCCTAAGCAGAGTTGAACTAGATATGGTCCATGTGTGTAGGAAGCACAGTTCTTTTGTTCTGAGCAAGCTCACTGTTTGGACCTCATAGGAAACACAGTAGAGTAGAAGAGTGCTCTTTTCTCAGAAGCAGAGTGTGTTTCTTGTAAGGAGAGCTAGCATTTGTTTCCCAGTCCTAAATGGCATTGAATCACATGCAGTGTGTGGTCCTATGAGCAAGAGTTGTTTTCTGGTAAGGAAAGCCACTATTGCGCTCTCATTGCCATACACAGTGCAAACAGCACTCGCGTCTGTTCCCAGCAAGTACAGTGTATTGGACTGAAGAGGAGCTACTGTTCTTGTCAGTCTCCTAAGCAGAGTTGAACTAGATATGGCCCGTGTGTCGAGGAAGCACAGTTCATTTGTTCTGAGCAAGCTCACTGTTCTGGCCCTATAGGAAACACAGTAGAGTAGAAGAGTGCTCTTTTCTCAAAAGCAGAGTGTGTTTCTTGTAAGGCGAGCTAGAGTTTGTTTCCGACTCCTAAATGGAGTTGAGTCACATGCAGTTTTTTGTCCTTAGAGCAAGAGTTGTTTTCTGGTAAGACGAGTCACTGTTGTGCTCCAATTGCCATACACAGTGCAAATAGCACTTGCGTCTCTTCCCCGCAAGTACAGTGTATTGGACTGAAGAGGAGCTACTGTTCTTGTCAGTTTCCTAAGCAGAGTTGAACTAGATATGGCCCGTGTGTGTAGGAAGCACAGTTATTATGTTCTGAGCAAGCTCACTGTTCTGGCACTATAGGAAACACAGTAGAGTAGAAGAGTGCTCTTTTCTCAGAAGCAGAGTGTGTTTCTTGTAAGGCGAGCTAGCATTTGTTTCCCAGTCCTAAATGGCGTTGAATCACATGCAGTGTGTGGTCCTACGAGCAAGAGTTGTTTTCTGGTAAAGAAAGCCGCCGTTGTGCTCTCATTGCCATACACAGTGCAAATAGCACTCGCGTCTGTTCCCAGCAAGTACAGTGTATTGGACTGAAGAGGAGCTACTGTTCTTGTCAGTCTCCTAAGCAGAATTGAACTAGATATGGCCGTGTGTGCAGGAAGCACAGTTCTTTTGTTCTGAGCAAGCTCACTGTTCGGACCCCATAGGAAACACACTAGAGTAGAAGAGTGCTCTTTGTCAAAAGCAGAGTGTGTTTTTTGTCAGGCAAGCTATCATTTGTTTCCCAGTCCTAAATGGAGTTGAATCCCATGCAGTTTCTGTTCCTACGAGGAAGAGTTGTTTTCTGGTAAGGAAAGTCACTATTGTGCTTCCTTTGCCATACACAGTGTAAATAGCACTCGTGTCTGTTCCCAGCAAGTACAGTGTATCCGACTGAAGAGGAGCTACTGTTCTTGTCAGTTTCCTAAGCTGAGTTGAACTAGATATTGTCCATGTGTGTAGGAAGCACAGTTCTTTGTTCTGAGCAAGCTCACTGTTTGGACCCCATAGGAAACACAGTAGAGTAGAAGAGTGCTCTTTTCTCAAAAGCAGAGAGTGTTTCATGTAAGGCGAGCTAGCATTTGTTTCCCAGTCCTAAACGGAGTTGAATCACATGTAGTTTCTGGTCCTACGAGCAAGAGTTGTTTTCTGGTAAGGAAAGTCACTATTGCGCTCCCATTGCCATACACAAGGCAAATAGCACTCGCGTCTGTTCCCAGCAAGTACAGTGTATCGGACTGAAGAGGAGCTACTGTTCTTGTCAGTCTCCTAAGCAGAGTTGAACTAGATATTGTCCATGTGTGTAGGAAGCACAGTTCTTTGTTCTGAGCAAGCTCACTGTTTGGACCCCATAGGAAACACTGTAGAGTAGAAGAGTGCTCTTTTCTCAAAAGCAGAGAGTGTTTCATGTAAGGCGAGCTAGCATTTGTTTCCCAGTCCTAAACGGAGTTGAATCACATGAAGTTTCTGGTCCTACGAGCAAGAGTTGTTTTCTGGTAAGGAAAGTCACTATTGCACTCCCATTGCCATACACAGTGCAAATAGCACTGGCGTCTGTTCCCAGCAAGTACAGTGTATCGGACTGAAGAGGAGCTACTGTTCTTGTCAGTTTCCTAAGCAGAGTTGGACTAGATATGGCCCGTGTGTAGGAAGCACAGTTCTTTTGTTCTGAGCAAGCTCACTGTTCTGGCCCTATGGGAAACACAGTAGAGTAGAAGAGTGCTCTTTTCTCTAAAGCAGATTGTGTTTCTTGTAAGGCGAGCTAGCGTTTGTTTCCCAGTCCTAAATGGAGTTGAATCACATGCAGTTTCTGGTCCTACGAGCAAGAGTTGTTTAATGATAAGAATAGTCACTATTGCGTTGACATTGCCATACACAGGACAAAGAGCACTGGCGTCTGTTCCAAGCAGTACAGTGTATTGGACTGAAGAGGAGCTACTGTTCTTGTCAGGTTCCTAAGCAGAATTGAACTAGATATGGCTGTGTGTGTAGGAAGCACAGTTCTTTTGTTCTGAGAAAGCTCACTGTTCGGACCTCATAGGAAACACAGTAGAGTAGAAGAGTGCTCTTTTCTCTAAAGCAGAGTGTGTTTCTTGTAACGCGAGCTAGTGTTTGTTTCACAGACCTAAATGGAGTTGAGTCACATGCAGTTTTTTGTCCTACGAGCAAGAGTTGTTTTCTGGTAAGACGAGTCACTATTGTGCTCCAATTGCCATACACAGTGCAAATAGCACTCGCGTCTCTTCCCCGCAAGTACAGTGTATTGGACTGAAGAGGAGCTACTGTTCTTGTCAGTTTCCTAAGCAGAATTTAACTAGATATGGTCCATGTGTGTAGGAAGCACAGTTCTTTTGTTCTGAGCAAGCTCACTGTTTGGACCCCATAGGAAACACAGTAGAGTAGAAGAGTGCTCTTTTCTCAGAAGCAGAATGTGTTTCATGTAAGGCGAGCTAGCATTTGTTTCCCAGTCCTAAATGGCGTTGAATCACATGCAGTGTGTGGTCCTACGAGCAAGAGTTGTTTTCTGGTAAGGAAAGCCGCCATTGTGCTCTCATTGCCATACACAGTGCAAATAGCACTCGCGTCTGTTCCCAGCAAGTACAGTGTATCGGACTAAAGAGGAGCTACTGTTCTTGTCAGTTTCCTAAGCAGAGTTGAACTAGATAAGGATCGTGTATGTAGAAAGCACAGTTCTTTTGTTTTGAGCAAGCTCACTGTTCTGCGCCTATAGGAAACACAGTAGAGAAGATGAGTGCTCTTTTCTCAAAAGCAGAGTGCGTTTCTTGTAAGGCGAGCTAGCGTATGTTTCCTAGTCCTAAATGGAGTTGAGTCACATGCAGTTTGTGGTCCTACGAACAAGAGTTGTTTTCTGGTAAGGAAAGTCACTATTTCGCTCCCATTTCCATACACAGGGCAAATAGCACTGGCGTCTGTTCCCAGCATGTACAGTGTATTGGACTGAAGAGGAGCTACTGTTCTTGTCAGTTTCCTAAGCAGAGTTGAACTACATATAGTCCTTGTGTGTAGGAAGCACAGTTCTTATGTTCTGAGCAAGCTCACT
Source organism: Peromyscus eremicus (assembly GCF_949786415.1). Lineage (NCBI taxonomy): Eukaryota > Metazoa > Chordata > Mammalia > Rodentia > Cricetidae > Peromyscus > Peromyscus eremicus. The sequence continues at coordinate 62,719 of NW_026735858.1, forward strand.
GTTTGGACCTCATAGGAAACACAGCAGAGTAGAAGAGTGCTCTTTTCTCTAAAGCAGAGTGTGTTTCTTGTAAGGCGAGCTAGCGTTTGTTTCCCAGTCCTAAATGGAGTGGAATCACATGCAGTTTCTGTCCTACGAGCAAGAGTTGTTTTATGGTAAGAATAGTCACTATTGTGCTGCCATTGCCATACACAGGACAAATAGCACTGGCGTCTGTTCGCAGCAAGTACAGTGTATTGGACTGAAGAGGATCTACTGTTCTTGTCAGGTTCCTAAGCAGAATTGACCTAGATATGGACGTGTGTGCAGGAAGCACAGTTCTTTTGTTCTGAGCAAGCTCACTGTTCGGACACCATAGGAAACACAGTAGAGTAGAAGAGTGCTCTTTTCTCAAAAGCAGAGTGTGTTTTTTGTAAGGCAAGCTATCATTTGTTTCCCAGTCCTAAATGGAGTTGAATCACATGCAGTTTCTGGTCCTATGAGCAAGAGTTGTTTTCTGGTAAGGAAAGTCACTATTGTGCTCCCTTTGCCATACACAGTGCAAATAGCACTCGCGTCTGTTCCCAGCAAGTACAGTGTATCCGACTGAAGAGGAGCTACTGTTATTGTCAGTTTCCTAAGCAGAGTTGAACTATATATGGTCCATGTGTGTAGGAAGCACAGTTCTTTGTTCTGAGCAATCTCACTGTTTGGACCCCATAGGAAACACAGTAGAGTAGAAGAGTGCTCTTTTCTCAAAAGCAGAGAGTGTTTCATGTAAGGCGAGCTAGCATTTGTTTCCCAGTCCTAAACGGAGTTGAATCACATGCAGTTTCTGGACCTACGAGCAAGAGTTGTTTTCTGGTAAGGAAAGTCACTATTGCCCTCCCATTGCCATACACAGTGCAAATAGAACTCGCGTCTGTTCCCAGCAAGTACAGTGTATCGGACTGAAGAGGAGCTACTGTTCTTGTTAGTTTCCTAAGCAGAGTTGAGGTAGATATGGCCCGTGTGTAGGAAGCACAGTTCTATTGTTCTGAGCAAGCTCACAGTTCTGGCCCTATAGGAAACACAGTAGAGTAGAAGAGTGCTCTTTTCTCTAAAGCAGACTGTGTTTCTTGTAAGGCGAGCTAGCGTTTGTTTCCCAGTCCTAAATGGAGTTGAATCACATACAGTTTCTGCTCCTACGAGCAAGAGTTGTTTAATGATAAGAATAGTCACTATTGCGCTGCCATTGCCATACACAGGAAAAAGAGCACTGGCGTCTGTTCCCAGCAGTACAGTGTATTGGACTGAAGTGGAGCTACTGTTCTTGTCAGGTTCCTAAGCAGAATTGAACTAGATATGGCTGTGTGTGTAGGAAGCACAGTTCTTTTGTTCTGAGCAAGCTCACTGTTCGGACCCCATAGGAAACACAGTAGAGTAGAAGAGTGCTCTTTTCTCAAAAGCAGAGTGTGTTTCTTGTAAGGTGAACTAGCATTTGTTTCCCAGTCCTAAATGGAGTTGAGTCACATGCAGTTTTTTGTGCTAAGAGCAAGAGTTGTTTTCTGTTAAGACGAGTCACTATTGTTCTCCAATTGCCATGCACAGTGCAAATAGCACTCGCGTCTCTTCCCCGCAAGTACAGTGTATTGGACTGAAGAGGAGCTACTGTTCTTGTCAGTTTCCTAAGCAGAGTTGAACTAGATATGGCCCGTGTGTGTAGGAAGCACAGTTATTATGTTCTGAGCAAGCTCACTGTTCTGGCCATATAGGAAACACAGTAGAGAAGAAGAGTGCTCTTTTCTCTAAAGCAGAGTGTGTTTCTTGTAAGGCGAGCTCGCGTTTGTTTCCCAGTCCTAAATGGAGTTGAGTCACAGGCAGTTTTTGGTCCTATGAGGAAGAGTTGTTTTCTGGTAAGTAGAGTCACTATTGCGCTCCAAATGCCATACACAGTGCAAATAGCACTTGCGTCTGTTCCCAGCAAGCACTGTGTATTGGACTGAATAGGAGCTACTGTTCTTGTCAGTTTCCTAAGCAGAGTTGAACTAGATATGGTCCATGTGTGTAGGAAGCACAGTTCTTTTGTTCTGAGCAAGCTCACTGTTTGGACCACATAGGAAACACAGTAGAGAAGAAGAGTGCTCTTTTCTCAAAAGCAGAGTGTGTTTCTTGTAAGGCAAGCTAGCGTTGTTTCCCAGTCCTAAATGGAGTTGAATCACATGCAGTTTCTGGTCCTATGAGCAAGAGTTGTTTTCTGGTAAGGAAAGCCACTATTGCGCTCTCATTGCCATACACAGTGCAAATAGCACTCGCGTCTGTTCCCAGCAAGTACAGTACATTGGACTGAAGAGGAGCTACTGTTCTTGTCAGTCTCCTAAGCAGAGTTGAACTAGATATGGCCCGTGTGTCGAGGAAGCACAGTTCATTTGTTCTGAGCAAGCTCACTGTTCTTGCCCTATAGGAAACACAGTACAGTAGAAGAGTGCTCTTTTTTCAAAAACAGATTGTTTTTCTTGTAAGGCGAGCTAGAGTTTGTTTCCCAGTCCTAAATGGAGTTGAGTCACATGCAGTTTTTTGTCCTACGAGCAAGAGTTGTTTTCTGATAAGACGAGTCACTATTGTGCTAAAATTGCCGTACCCAGTGCAAGTAGCACTCGTGTCTGTTCTCAGCAAGTGCACTGTATCGGATTGAAGAGGAGCTACTGTTTTTGTCAGTTTCCTAAGCAGAGTTGAACTAGATATGGCCCGTGTGTGTAGGAAGCACAGTTATTATGTTCTGAGCAAGCTCACTGTTCTGGGCCTATAGGAAACACAGTAGAGAAGAAGAGTGCTCTTTTCTCTAAAGCAGAGTGTGTTTCTTGTAAGGCGAGCTCGTGTTTGTTTCCCAGTCCTAAATGGAGATGAGTCACAGGCAGTTTTTGGTCCTACGAGCAAGAGTTGTTTTCTGGTAAGAAGAGTCACTATTGCGCTCCAAATGCCATACACAGTGCAAAGAGCACTCGCGTCTTTTCCCATCAAGCACAGTGTATTGGACTGAATAGGAGCTACTGTTCTTGTCAGTTTCCTAAGCAGAGTTGAACTAGATATGGTCCATGTGTGTAGGAAGCACAGTTCTTTTGTTCTGAGCAAGCTCACTGTTTGGACCCCATAGGAAACACAGTGGAGTAGAAGAGTGCTCTTTTCTCAAAAGCAGAGTGTGTTTCTTGTAAGGCGACCTAGCGTTTGTTTCCCAGTCCTAAATTGAGCTGAATCACATGCAGTTTCTATTCCTATGAGCAAGAGTTGTTTTCTGGTAAGAAGAGTCACTATTGCGCTCCCATTGCCATACACAGGACAAATAGCACTCGCGTATGTTCCCAGCAAGTACAGTGTATTGGACTGAATTGGAACTACTGTTCTTGTCAGTTTCCTAAGCAGAGTTGAACTACATATGGTCCGTGTGTGTAGGAAGCACAGTTCTTTTGTTCTGAGCAAGCTCACTGTTTGGACCCCATAGGAAACACAGAAGAGTACATGAGTGCTCTTTCTCTAAAGCCGAGTGAATTTCTTGTAAGGCGTGCGAGCATTTGTTTCCCAGTCCTAAATGGCGTTGAATCACATGCAGTTTGTGGTCCTATGAGCAAGAGTTGTTTTCTGGTAGGAAAGTCACTATTGCGCTCCCATTGCCATACACAGTGCAAACAGCACTCGCGTCTATTCCCAGCAAGTACAGTGTATCAGACTGAAGAGGAGCTACTGTTCTTGTCAGTTTCCTAAGCAGAGTTGAACTAGATATGGCCCGTGTGTGTAGGAAGCACAGTTCTTTTGTTCTGAGCAAGCTCACAGTTCTGGCCCTATAGGAAACACAGTAGAGTAGATGAGTGCTCTTTTCTCTAAAGCAGAATGTGTTTCTTGTAAGGCGAGCTACCATTTGTTTCCCATTCCTAAATGGAGTTGAATCACATACAGTTTCTGGTCCTACGTGCAAGAGTTGTTTTATGGTAAGAAGAGTCACTATTGCGCAGCCATTGTCATACACAGGACAAATATCCCTGGCGTCTGTTCCCAGCAAGTACAGTGTATTGGACTGAAGAGGATCTACTGTTCTTGTCAGGTTCCTAAGCAGAATTGAACTAGATATGGCCGTGTGTGCAGGAGCACAGTTCTTTTGTTCTGAGCAAGCTCACTGTTCGGACCCCATAGGAAACACAGTAGAGTAGAAGAGTGCTCTCTTCTCAAAAGCAGAGTGTGCTTCTTGTAAGGCAAGCTAGCGTTTGTTTCCCAGTCCTAAATGGAGTTGAGTCACATGCAGGTTTTTGTCCTTAGAGCAAGAGTTGTTTTCTGGTAAGAGGAGTCACTATTGTGCTCCAATTGCCATACACAGTGCAAATAGCACTCGCGTCTCTTCCCCGCAAGTACTGTGTATTGGACTGAAGAGGAGCTACTGTTCTTGTCAGTTTCCTAAACAGAGTTGAACTAGATATGGCCGGTGTGTGTAGGAAGCACAGTTCTTTTGTTCTGAGCAAGCTCTCTGTTTGGACCCCATAGGAAACACAGTAGAGTAGAAGAGTGCTCTTTTCTCTAAAGCAGAGTGTGTTTCTTGTAAAGCGAGCTGGAGTTTGTTTCCCAGTCATAAATGGATTTGAATCACATGCAGTTTCTGGTCCTACGAGCAAGAGTCGTTTTCTGGTAAGAAGAGTCACTATTGCGCTGCCTTTGCCATACACAGGACAAATAGCACTGGCGTCTGTTCCCAGCAAGTACAGTGTATTGGACTGAAGAGTATGTACTGTTCTTGTCAGGTTCTTAAGCAGAGTTGAACTAGATATGGCCGTGTTTGTAGGAAGCACAGTTTTTTTGTTCTGAGCAAGCTCACTGTTCCGAACACATAGGAAACACAGTAGAGTAGAAGAGTGCTCTTTTCTCAAAAGCAGAGTGTGTTTCTTGGAAGGCGAGCTAGCGTTTGTTTCCCAGTAATAAATGGAGTTGAGTCACATGCAGTTTTTTGTCCTACGAGCAAGAGTTGTTTTCTGGTAAGGAAAGTCATTATTGTGCTCTCATTGCCATACACAGTGCAAATAGCACTCGCGTCTGTTCCCAGCAAATACAGTGTATTGGTCTGAATAGGAGCTACTGTTCTTGTCAGGTTCCTAAGCAGAGTTGAACTACATATGGTCCGTGTGTGTAGTAAGCACAGTTCTTTTGTTCTGAGCAAGCTCTCTGTTTGGACCCCATAGGAAACACAGTAGAGTAGAAGAGTGCTCTTTTCTCTAAAGCAGAATGTGTTTCTTGTAAGGCGAACTAGCGTTTGTTTCCCAGTCCTAAATGGAGTTGAATCACATGCAGTTTCTGGTCCTACGAGCAAGAGTTGTTTTCTGGTAAGGAAAGTCACTATTGCGCTCCCATTGACATACACAGTGCAAATAGCACTCCCGTCTGTTCCCAGCAAGTACAGTGTATTGGACTGAAGAGGCGCCACTGTTCTTCTCAGTTTCCTAAGCAGAGTTGAACTAGATATGGTCCGTGTGTCGAGGAAGCACAGTTCTTTTTTTCTGAGCAAGCTCACTGTTCTGGCCCTATAGGAAACACAGTAGAAGAGAAGAGTGCTCTTTTCTCAAAAGCAGAGTGTGTTTCTTGTAAGGCGAGCTAGAGTTTGTTTCCCAGTCCTAAATGGAGTTGAGTCCCATAAAGTTTTTGTCCTACGAGCATGAGTTGTTTTCTGGTAATACGAGTCACTATTGTGCTCCAATTGCCATACACATTGCAAATAGCACTCGCGTCTGTTCTCAGCAAGTACAGTGTATCAGACTGAAGAGGAGCTACTGTTCTTGTCAGTTTCCTAAGCAGAGTGGAACTAGATACAGCCCGTGTGTGTAGGAAGCACAGTTATTATGTTCTGAACAAGCTCACTGTTCTGGCCCCGTAGGAAACACAGCAGAGTAGAAGAGTGTTCTTTTCACTAAAGCAGAGTGTGTTTCTTGTAAGGCGAGCTCGCGTTTGATTCCCGGTCCTAAATGGAGTTGAGTCACATGCAGTTTTTGGTCCTATGAGCAAGAGTTGTTTTCTGGTAAGAAGAGTCACTATTGCTCTCCAAATGCCGTACACAGTGTAAATAGCACTCGCGTCTGTTCCCACAAAGTACAGTGTATTGGACTGAACAGGAGCTACTGTTCTTGTAAGTTTTCTAAGCAGAGTTGAACTAGATCTGGTCCATTTGTGTAGGAAGCACAGTTCTTTTGTTCTGAGCAAGCTCACTGTTTGGACCCCATAGGAAACGCAGTAGAGTAGAAGAGTGCTCTTTTCTCAAAAGCAGAGTGTGTTTCTTGTATGGTGAGCTAGCGTTTGTTTCCCAGTCCTAAATGGAGTTGAATCCAATTTAGTTTGTGGTCCTACGAGCAAGAGTTGTTTTATGGAAAGGAAAGTCACTATTGCGCTCCCATTGCCATACACAGTGCAAATAGCCCTCCCGTCTGTTCCCAGTAAGTACAGTGTATTGGACTGAAGAGGAGAGACTGCTCTTCTCAGTTTCCTAAGCAGAGTTGAACTAGATATGGCCCATGTGTGTAGGAAGCACAGTTCTTTTGTTCTGAGTAAGCTCATTGTTCTGGCCCTATAGGAAACACAATTGAGTAGAAGAGTGCTCTTTTCTCAAAAGCAGAGTGTGTTTCTTGTAAGGCGAGATAGAGTTTGTTTCCCAGTCCTAAATGGAGTTGAGTCACATGAAGTTTTTTGTCCTACGAGCAAGAGTTGTTTTCTGGTAAGAAGAGTCACTATTGTGCCCCATTGCCATACACAGTGCAAATAGCACTCGCGTCTGTTCTCAGCAAGTAAAGTGTATCGGACTGAAGAGGAGCTACTGTTCTTGTCAGTTTCCTAAGCAGAGTTGAACTACATATGGTTCATGTGTGTAGGAAGCACAGTTCTTTTGTTCTGAGCAAGCTCACTGTTTGGACCCCATAGGAAACACAGTAGAGTAGAAAGTGCTCTTTTCTCTAAAGCAGAGTGTGTTTCTTGTAAGGCGAGCTAGCGTTTGTTTCCCAGTCCTAAATGGAGTTGAATCACATGCAGTTTTTGGTCCTACCAGCAAGAGTTGTTTTCTGGTAAGGAAATTCACTATTGTGCTCCAATTGCCCTACACAATGCAAATACCACTCGCGTCTGTTCCCAGCAAGCACTGTGTATTGGACTGAATAGGAGCTACTGTTCTTGTCAGTTTCCTAAGCAGAGTTGAACTACATATGGTTCATGTGTGTAGGAAGCACAGTTCTTTTGTTCTGAGCAAGCTCACTGTTTGGACCCCATAGGAAACACAGTAGAGTAGAAAGTGCTCTTTTCTCTAAAGCAGAGTGTGTTTCTTGTAAGGCGAGCTAGCGTTTCTTTCCAGTCTGAAATGGAGTTGAATCACATGCAGTTTCTGGTCCTACGAGCAAGAGTTGTTTTCTGGTAAGGAAAGTCACTATTGTGCTCCAATTGCCCTACACAGTGCAAATACCACTCGCGTCTGTTCCCAGCAAGTACAGTGTATTGGACTGAAGAGGATCTACTGTTCTTGTCAGTTTCCTAAGCAGCGTTGAACTAGATATGGCCGTTTGTGTAGGAATCACAGTTCTTTTGTTCTGAACAAGCTCACTGTTCGGACCCCATAGGAAACACAGTAGAGTAGAAGAGTTCTCTTTTCTCAAAAGCAGGGTGTGTTTCATGTGACGCGATCTAGCATTTGCTGCCCAGTCCTAAATGGAGTTGAGTCACATGCAGTTTCTAATCCTACAAGCAAGAGTTGTTTTATGGTAAAAATAGTCACTATTGCGCTGCCATTGCCATACACAGGACAGATAGCACTGGCGTCTGTTCCCAGCAAGTACGGTGTTGGATGGAAGAGGATCTACTGTTCTTGTCAGGTTCCTAAGCAGAATTGAACTAGATATGGCCGTGTGTGTAGGAAGCACAGTTCTTTTGTTCAGAGCAAGCTCACCTTTCGGACCCTATAGGAAACACAGTAGAGTAGAAGAGTGCTCTTTTCTCAAAAGCAGAGTGTGTTTCTTGTACGGCAAGCTAGCGTTTGTTTCCCAGTCCTAAATGGAGTTGAATCACATGCAGTTTCTGGTCCTACGAGCAAGAGTTTATTTCTGGTAAGGAAAGTCACTATTGTGCTCCCATTGCCATACACAGGGCAAATAGCACTGGCGTCTGTTCCCAGCATGTACACTGCATTGGACTGAAGAGGTTCCACTGTTCTTGTCAGTTTCCTAAGCAGAATTGAACTAGATATGGCCCGTGTGTGTAGGAAGCACAGTTCTTTTGTTCTGAGCAAGCTCACTGTTCTGGCCCTATAGGAAACACAGTAGAGTAGAAGAGTGCTCTTTTCTCAAAAGCAGAGTGTGTTTCTTGTAAGGCTAGCTAGTGTTTGTTTCCCAGTCCTAAATGGAGTTGAGTCACATGCAGTTTTTGGTCCTACGAGCAAGAGTAGTTTTCTTGTAAGAAGAGTCACAATTGGGCTCCCATTGCCATACACAGTACAAATAGCACTGGCGTCTGTTCCCAGCATGTACAGTGTATTGGACTGAAAAGGATCTATTGTTCTTGTCAGTTTCCTAAGCAGAGTTGAACTAGATATGGCCGTGTATGTAGGAAGCACAGTTCTTTTGTTCTGAGCAAGCTCACTGTTTGGACCCCATAGGAAACACAGTAGAGTAGAAGAGTGCTCTTTTCTCAAAAGCAGAGTGTGTTTCTTGTAAGGCGAGCTAGCATTTTTTCCCAGTCCTAAATGGAGTTGAATCACATGCAGTTTCTATTCCTATGAGCAAGAGTTGTTTTCTGGTAAGAAGAGTCACTATTGCGCTCCCATTGCCATACACAGGACAAATAGCACTCGCGTCTGTTCCCAGCAAGTACAGTGTATTGGACTGAATAGGAACTACTGTTCTTGTCAGTTTCCTAAGCAGAGTTGAACTAGATATGTCCCGTGTGTGTAGGAAGCACAGTTCTTTTGTTTTGAGCAAGCTCACTGTTTGGACCCCATAGGAAACACAGTAGAGTACAAGAGTGCTCTTTTCTCTAAAGCAGAGTGTGTTTCTTGTAAGGCGTGTGAGCATTTGTTTCCCAGTCCTAAATGGCGTTGAATCACATGCAGTTTGTGGTCCTACGAGCAAGAGTTGTTTTCTGGAAGGAAATTCACTATTGAGCTCCCATTGCAATACACAGTGCAAATAGCACTCGCATCGGTTCCCAGCAAGTACAGTGTATCGGACTGAAGAGGAGCTACTGTTCTTGTCAGTTTCCTAAGCAGAATTGAACTAGATATGGCCCGTGTGTGTAGGAAGCACAGTTCTTTTGTTCTTAGCAAGCTCACTGTTCTGGCCCTATATGAAACACAGTAGAGTAGATGAGTGCTCTTTTCTCTAAAGCAGAATGTGTTTCTTGTAAGGCGAGCTAGCGTTTGTTTCCCAGTCCTAAATGGAGTTGAATCACATACAGTTTCTGGTCCTACGTGCAAGAGTTGTTTTATGGTAAGAAGAGTCACTAATGCGCTCCAAATGCCATACACAGTGCAAATATCACTCGCGTCTGTTCCCAGCAAGCACTGTGTATTGGACTGAATAGGAGCTACTGTTCTTGTCAGTTTCCTAAGCAGAGTTGAACTAGATATGGTCCATGTGTGTGGGAAGCACAGTTCTTTTGTTCTGAGCAAGCTCACTGTTTGGACCCCATAGTAAACACAGTAGAGTAGAAGAGTGCTCTTTTCTCAAAAGCAGAGTGTGTTTCTTGTAAGGCAAGCTAGCGTTTGTTTCCCAGTCCTAAATGGAGTTGAATCACATGCAGTTTCTGGTCCTACGAGCAAGAGTTGTTTTCTGGTAAGGAAAGCCACTATTGCGCTCTCATTGCCATACACAGTGCAAATAGCACTCGCGTCTGTTCCCAGCAAGTACAGTGCATTGGACTGAAGAGGAGCTACTGTTCTTGTCAGTCTCCTAAGCAGAATTGAACTAGATATGGCCCGTGTGTCGAGGAAGCACAGTTCATTTGTTCTGAGCAAGCTCACTGTTCTTGCCCTATAGGAAACACAGTAGAGTAGAAGAGTGCTCTTTTCTCAAAAACAGATTGTGTTTCTTGTAAGGCGAGCTAGAGTTTGTTTCCCAGTCCTAAATGGAGTTGAGTCACATGCAGTTTTTTGTCCTACGAGCAAGAGTTGTTTTCTGATAAGACGAGTCACTATTGTGCTCCAATTGCCGTACCCAGTGCAAGTAGAACTCGCGTCTGTTCTCAGCAAGTACACTGTATCGGACTGAAGAGGAGCTACTGTTCTTGTCAGTTTCCTAAGCAGAGTTGAACTAGATATGGCCCGTGTGTGCAGGAAGCAGAGTTATTATGTTCTGAGCAAGCTCACTGTACTGGGCCTATAGGAAACACAGTAGAGAAGAAGAGTGCTCTTTTCTCTAAAGCAGAGTGTGTTTCTTGTAAGGCGTGCGAGCATTTGTTTCCCAGTCCTAAATGGCGTTGAATCACATGCAGTTTGTGGTCCTACGAGCAAGAGTTGTTTTCTGGAAGGAAAGTCACTATTGCGCTCCCATTGCCATACACAGTGCAAATAGCACTGGCGACTGTTCCCAGCAAGTACAGTGTATCGGACTGAAGAGGATCTACTGTTCTTTTCAGGTTCCTAAGCAGAATTGAACTAGATATGGTCCATGTGTGCAGGAAGCACAGTTCTTTTGTTCTGAGCAAGCTCACTGTTCGGACCCCATAGGAAACACAGTAGAGTAGAAGAGTGCTCTTTTCTCAAAAGCAGAGTGTGTTTCTTGTAAGGTGAGCTAGCGTTTGTTTCCCAGTCCTAAATGGAGTTGAGTCACATGCAGTTTTTTGTCCTAAGAGCAAGAGTTGTTTTCTGGTAAGACGAGTCACTATTGTGCTCCAATTGCCATACACAGTGCAAATAGCACTCGCGTCTCTTCCCCGCAGGTACAGTGTATTGGACTGAAGAGGAGCTACTGTTCTTGTCAGTTTCCTAAGCAGAGTTGAAGTAGATATGGCCCCTGTGTGAAGGAAGCAGAGTTATTATGTTCTGAGCAAGCTCACTGTTCTGGCCCTATAGGAAACACAGTAGCGAAGAAGAGTGCTCTTTTCTCTAAAGCAGAGTGTGTTTCTTGTAAGGCGAGCTCGCGTTTGTTTCCCAGTCCTAAATGGAGTTGAGGCACAGGCAGTTTTTGGTCCTATGAGCAAGAGTTGTTTTCTGGTAAGAAGAGTCACTATTGCGCTCCAAATGCCATACACAGTGCAAATAGCACTCGCGTCTGCTCCCAGCAAGCACTGTGTATTGGACTGAATAGGAGCTACTGTTCTTGTCAGTTCCCTAAGCAGAGTTGAACTAGATATGGTCCATGTGTGTAGGAAGCACAGTTCTTGTGTTCTGAGCAAGCTCACTGTTTGGACCCCATAGGAAACACAGTGGAGTAGAAGAGTGCTCTTTTCTCAAAAGCAGAGTGTGTTTCTTGTAAGGCGACCTATTGTTTGTTTCCCAGTCCTAAATTGAGTTGAATCACATGCAGTTTCTATTCCTTTGAGCAAGAGTTGTTTTCTGGTAAGAAGAGTCACTATTGCGCTCCCTTTGCCATACACAGGACAAATAGCACTCGCGTGTGTTCCCAGCAAGTACAGTGTATTGGACTGAATTGGAACTACTGTTCTTGTCAGTTTCCTAAGCAGAGTTGAACTACATATGGTCCGTGTGTGTAGGAAGCACAGTTCTTTTGTTCTGAGCAAGCTCACTGTTTGGACCCCATAGGAAACGCAGAAGAGTACATGAGTGCTCTTTTCTCTAAAGCAGAGTGTGTTTCTTGTAAGGCGTGCGAGCATTTGTTTCCCAGTCCTAAATGGCGTTGAATCACATGCAGTTTGTGGTCCTACGAGCAAGAGTTGTTTTCTGGTAGGAAAGTCACTATTGCGCTCCCATTGCCATACACAGTGCAAACAGCACTCGCGTCTGTTCCCAGCAAGTACAGTGTATCACACTGAAGAGGAGCTACTGTTCTTGTCAGTTTCCTAAGCAGAGTTGAACTAGATATGGCCCGTGTGTGTTGGAAGCACAGTTCTTTTGTTCTGAGCAAGCTCACAGTTCTGGCCCTATAGGAAACACAGTAGAGTAGATGAGTGCTCTTTTCCCTAAGCAGAATGTGTTTCTTGTAAGGCGAGCTACCATTTGTTTCCCAGTCCTAAATGGAGTTGAATCACATACAGTTTCTGGTCCTACGTGCGAGAGATGTTTTATGGTAAGAAGAGTCACTATTGCGCAGCCATTGTCATACACAGGACAAATAGCCCTGGCGTCTGTTCCCAGCAAGTACAGTGTATTGGACTGAAGAGGATCTATTGTTCTTGTCAGGTTCCTAAGCAGAATTGAACTAGATATGGCCGTGTGTGCAGGAAGCACAGTTCTTTTGTTCTGAGCAAGCTCACTGTTTGGACCCCATAGGAAACACAGTAGAGTAGAAGAGTGCTCTCTTCTCAAAAGCAGAGTGTGTTTCTTGTAAGGTGAGCTAGCGTTTGTTTCCCAGTCCTAAATGGAGTTGAGTCACATGCAGGTTTTTGTCCTAAGAGCAAGCGTTGTTTTCTGGTAAGACGAGTCACTATTGTGCTCCAATTGCCATACACAGTGCAAATAGCACTCGCGTCTCTTCCCCGCAAGTACTGTGTATTGGACTGAAGAGGAGCTACTGTTCTTGTCAGTTTCCTAAACAGAGTTGAACTAGATATGGCCGGTGTGTGTAGGAAGCACAGTTCTTTTGTTCTGAGCAAGCTCTCTTTTTGGACCCCATAGGAAACACAGTAGAGTAGAAGAGTGCTCTTTTCTCTAAAGCAGAGTGTGTTTCTTGTAAAGCGAGCTGGAGTTTGTTTCCCAGTCATAAATGGAGTTGAATCACATGCAGTTTCTGGTCCTACGAGCAAGAGTTGTTTTCTGGTAAGAAGAGTCACTATTTCGCTGCCATTGCCATACACAGGACAAATAGCACTGGCGTCTGTTCCCAGCAAGTACAGTGTATTGGACTGAAGAGTATGTACTGTTCTTGTCAGGTTCTTAAGCAGAGTTGAACTAGATATGGCCGTGTTTGTAGGAAGCACAGTTTTTTTGTTCTGAGCAAGCTCACTGTTCTGGCCCTGTAGGAAACACAGCAGAGTAGAAGAGTTTTCTTTTCACTAAAGCAGAGTGTGTTTCTTGTAAGGCGAGCTCGCGTTTGATTCCCGGTCCTAAATGGAGTTGAGTCACATGCAGTTTTTGGTCCTATGAGCAAGAGTTGTTTTCTGGTAAGAAGAGTCACTATTGCTCTCCAAATGCCGTACACAGTGTAAATAGCACTCGCGTCTGTTCCCAGAAAGTACAGTGTATTGGACTGAATAGGAGCTACTGTTCTTGTCAGTTTCCTAAGCAGAGTTGAACTAGATCTGGTCCATTTGTGTAGGAAGCACAGTTCTTTTGTTCTGAGCAAGCTCACTGTTTGGACCCCATAGGAAACGCAGTAGAGTAGAAGAGTGCTCTTTTCTCAAAAGCAGAGTGTGTTTCTTGTAAGGCGAGCTAGCGTTTGTTTCCTAGTCCTAAATGGATTTGAATCACATGCAGTTTGTGGTGCTACGAGCAAGAGTTGTTTTCTGGTAAGGAAAGTCACTATTGTGCTCCCATTACCATACACAGTGCAAATAGCACTCGCGTCTGTTCCCAGCAAGTACAGTGTATTGGACTGAATAGGAACTACTGTTCTTGTCAGTTTCCTAAGCAGAGTTGAACTACATATGGTCCGAGTGTGTAGGAAACACAGTTCTTTTGTTCTGAGCAAGCTCACAGTTCAGACCACATAGGAAACAGAGTAGAGTAGTAGAGTGCTCTTTTCTCTAAAGCATAGTGTGTTTCTTGTAAGGCGAGCTAGCGTTTGTTTCCCAGTCCTAAATGGAGTTGAATCACATGCAGTTTCTGGTCCTACGAGCAAGAGTTGTTTTCTGGTAAGGAGAGTCACTATTGCGCTCCCATTGCCGTACACAGTGCAAATAGCACTCCCTTGTCTTCCCAGCAATTACAGTGTATTGGACTGAAGAGGAGAGACTCCTCTTCTCAGTTTCCTAAGCAGAGTTGAACTAGATATGGCCCCTGTGTGTAGGAATCACAGTTCTTTTGTTCTGAACAAGCTCACTGTTCTGGCTCTATAGGAAACACAGAAGAGTAGAAGAGTGCTCTTTTCTCAAAAGCAGAGTGTGTTTCTTGTAAGTCGAGATAGAGTTTGTTTCCCAGTCCTAAATGGAGTTGAATCACATGCAGTTTGTGGTGCTACGAGCAAGAGTTGTTTTCTGGTAAGGAAAGTCACTATTGCGCTCCCATTGCCATACACAGTGCAAATAGCACTCCTGTCTGTTCGCAGCAAGTACAGTGTATTGGATAGAAGAGGATCTACTGTTCTTGTCAGGTTCCTAAGCAGACTTGAACTAGATATGGCCCTGTGTATAGGAAGCACAGTTTTTTTGTTCTGAGCAAGCTCACTATGGACCACATAGGAAACACAGTAGAGTAGAAGAGTGCTCTTTTCTCAAAAGCAGAGTGTGTTTCTTGTATGGCGAGCTAGCGTTTGTTTCCCAGTCCTAAATGGAGTTGAATCCAATTTAGTTTGTGGTCCTATGAGCAAGAGTTGTTTTCTGGAAAGGAAAGTCACTATTGCGCTCACATTGCCATACACAGTGCAAATAGCCCTCCCGTCTGTTCCCAGTAAGTACAGTGTATTGGACTGAAGAGGAGAGACTGCTCTTCTCAGTTTCCTAAGCAGAGTTGAACTAGATATGGCCCGTGTGTGTAGGAAGCACAGTTCTTTTGTTCTGAGTAAGCTCATTGTTCTGGCCCTATAGGAAACACAATTGAGTAGAAGAGTGCTCTTTTCTCAAAAGCAGAGTGTGTTTCTTGTAAGGCGAGATAGAGTTTGTTTCCCAGTCCTAAATGGAGTTGTGTCACATGAAGTTTTTTGTCCTACGAGCAAGAGTTGTTTTCTCGTAAGAAGAGTCACTATTGTGCCCCATTGCCATACACAGTGCAAATAGCACTCGCGTCTGTTCTCAGCAAGTAAAGTGTATCGGACTGAAGAGGAGCTACTGTTCTTGTCAGTTTCCTAAGCAGAGTTGAACTACATATGGTTCATGTGTGTAGGAAGCACAGTTCTTTTGTTCTGAGCAAGCTCACTGTTTGGACCCCATAGGAAACACAGTAGAGTAGAAAGTGCTCTTTTCTCTAAAGCAGAGTGTGTTTCTTGTAATGCGAGCTAGCGTTTCTTTCCAGTCTGAAATGGAGTTGAATCACATGCAGTTTCTTGTCCTACGAGCAAGAGTTGTTTTCTGGTACGGAACGTCCCTATTGTGCTCCAATTGCCCTACACAGTGCAAATACCACTCGCGTCTGTTCCCAGCAAGTACAGTGTATTGGACTGAAGAGGATCTACTGTTCTTGTCAGTTTCCTAAGCAGCGTTGAACTAGATATGGCCGTTTGTGTAGGAATCACAGTTCTTTTGTTCTGAACAAGCTCACTGTTCGGACCCCATAGGAAACACAGTAGAGTAGAAGAGTTCTCTTTTCTCAAAAGCAGGGTGTGTTTCATGTGATGCGATCTAGCATTTGTTGCCCAGTCCTAAATGGAGTTGAATCACATGCAGTTTCTAATCCTACAAGCAAGAGTTGTTTTCTGGTAAAAATAGTCACTATTGCGCTGCCATTGCCATACACAGGACAGATAGCACTGGCGTCTGTTCCCAGCAAGTACGGTGTATTGGATGGAAGAGGATCTACTGTTCTTGTCAGGTTCCTAAGCAGAATTGAACTAGATATGGCCGTGTGTGTAGGAAGCACAGTTCTTTTGTTCAGAGCAAGCTCACCTTTCGGACCCTATAGGAAACACAGTAGAGTAGAAGAGTGCTCTTTTCTCAAAAGCAGAGTGTGTTTCTTGTACGGCAAGCTAGCGGATGTTTCCCAGTCCTAAATGGAGTTGAATCACATGCAGTTTCTGGTCCTACGAGCAAGAGTTTATTTCTGGTAAGGAAAGTCACTATTGTGCTCCCATTGCCATACACAGGGCAAATAGCACTGGCGTCTGTTCCCAGCATGTACACTGCATTGGACTGAAGAGGTTCCACTGTTCTTGTCAGTTTCCTAAGCAGAATTGAACTAGATATGGCCCGTGTGTGTAGGAAGCACAGTTCTTTTGTTCTGAGCAAGCTCACTGTTCTGGCCCTATAGGAAACACAGTAGAGTAGAAGAGTGCTCTTTTCTCAAAAGCAGAGTGTGTTTCTTGTAAGGCTAGCTAGTGTTTGTTTCCCAGTCCTAAATGGAGTTGAGTCACATGCAGTTTTTGGTCCTACGAGCAAGAGTAGTTTTCTTGTAAGAAGAGTCACAATTGGGCTCCCATTGCCATACACAGTACAAATAGCACTGGCGTCTGTTCCCAGCATGTACAGTGTATTGGACTGAAAAGGATCTATTGTTCTTGTCAGTTTCCTAAGCAGAGTTGAACTAGATATGGCCGTGTATGTAGGAAGCACAGTTCTTTTGTTCTGAGCAAGCTCACTGTTTGGACCCCATAGGAAACACAGTAGAGTAGAAGAGTGCTCTTTTCTCAAAAGCAGAGTGTGTTTCTTGTAAGGCGAGCTAGCATTTTTTCCCAGTCCTAAATGGAGTTGAATCACATGCAGTTTCTATTCCTATGAGCAAGAGTTGTTTTCTGGTAAGAAGAGTCACTATTGCGCTCCCATTGCCATACACAGGACAAATAGCAGTCGCGTCTGTTCCCAGCAAGTACAGTGTATTGGACTGAATAGGAACTACTGTTCTTGTCAGTTTCCTAAGCAGAGTTGAACTAGATATGTCCCGTGTGTGTAGGAAGCACAGTTCTTTTGTTTTGAGCAAGCTCACTGTTTGGACCCCATAGGAAACACAGTAGAGTACAAGAGTGCTCTTTTCTCTAAAGCAGAGTGTGTTTCTTGTAAGGCGTGTGAGCATTTGTTTCCCAGTCCTAAATGGCGTTGAATCACATGCAGTTTGTGGTCCTATGAGCAAGAGTTGTTTTCTGGAAGGAAAGTCACTATTGCGCTCCCATTGCCATACACAGTGCAAATAGCACTGGCGTCTGTTCCTAGCAAGTACAGTGTATTGGACTTAAGAGGATCTACTGTTCTTTTCAGTTTCCTAAGCAGAGTTGAACTAGATATGGCCCGTGTGTGTAGGAAGCACAGTTCTTTTGTTCTGAGCAAGCTCACTGTTCGGACCCCATAGGAAACACAGTAGAGTAGAAGAGTGCTCTTTTCTCAAAAGCAGAGTGTGTTTCATGTAAGGCAAGCTAGCATTTGTTTCCCAGTCCTAAATGGAGTTGAATCACATGCAGTTTCTGGTACTACGAGCAAGAGTTGTTTTCTGGTAGGAAAGTCACTATTGAGCTCCCATTGCAATACACAGTGCAAATAGCACTCGCGTCGGTTCCCAGCAAGTACAGTGTATCGGACTGAAGAGGAGCTACTGTTCTTGTCAGTTTCCTAAGCAGAATTGAACTAGATATGGCCCGTGTGTGTAGGAAGCACAGTTCTTTTGTTCTGAGCAAGCTCACTGTTCTGGCCCTATAGGAAACACAGTAGAGTAGATGAGTGCTCTTTTCTCTAAAGCAGAATGTGTTTCTTGTAAGGCGAGCTAGCGTTTGTTTCCCAGTCCTAAATGGAGTTGAATCACATACAGTTTCTGGTCCTACGTGCAAGAGTTGTTTTATGGTAAGAAGAGTCACTAATGCGCTCCAAATGCCATACACAGTGCAAATATCACTCGCGTCTGTTCCCAGCAAGCACTGTGTATTGGACTGAATAGGAGCTACTGTTCTTGTCAGTTTCCTAAGCAGAGTTGAACTAGATATGGGCCATGTGTGTAGGAAGCACAGTTCTTTTGTTCTGAGCAAGCTCACTGTTTGGACCCCATAGGAAACACAGTAGAGTAGAAGAGTGCTCTTTTCTCAAAAGCAGAGTGTGTTTCTTGTAAGGCAAGCTAGCGTTTGTTTCCCAGTCCTAAATGGAGTTGAATCACATGCAGTTTCTGGTCCTACGAGCAAGAGTTGTTTTCTGGTAAGGAAAGCAACTATTGCGCTCTCATTGCCATACACAGTGCAAATAGCACTCGCGTCTGTTCCCAGCAAGTACAGTGCATTGGACTGAAGAGGAGCTACTGTTCTTGTCAGTCTCCTAAGCAGAATTGAACTAGATATGGCCCGTGTGTCGAGGAAGCACAGTTCATTTGTTCTGAGCAAGCTCACTGTTCTTGCCCTATAGGAAACACAGTAGAATAGAAGAGTGCTCTTTTCTCAAAAACAGATTGTGTTTCTTGTAAGGCGAGCTAGAGTTTGTTTCCCAGTCCTAAATGGAGTTGAGCCACATGCAGTTTTTTGTCCTACGAGCAAGAGTTGTTTTCTGATAAGACGAGTCACTATTGTGCTCCAATTGCCGTACCTAGTGCAAGTAGCACTCGCGTCTGTTCTCAGCAAGTACACTGTATCGGACTGAAGAGGAGCTACTGTTCTTGTCAGTTTCCTAAGCAGAGTTGAACTAGATATGGCCCGTGTGTGCAGGAAGCACAGTTATTATGTTCTGAGCAAGCTCACTGTTCTGGGCCTATAGGAAACACAGTAGAGAAGAAGAGTGCTCTTTTCTCTAAAGCAGAGTGTGTTTCTTGTAAGGCGTGCGAGCATTTGTTTCCCAGTCCTAAATGGTGTTGAATCACATGCAGTTTGTGGTCCTACAAGCAAGGGTTGTTTTCTGGAAGGAAAGTCACTATTGCGCTCCCATTGCCATACACAGTGCAAATAGCACTGGCGTCTGTTCCCAGCAAGTACAGTGTATCGGACTGAAGAGGATCTACTGTTCTTTTCAGGTTCCTAAGCAGAATTGAACTAGATATGGTCCATGTGTGCAGGAAGCACAGTTCTTTTGTTCTGAGCAAGCTCACTGTTCGGACCCCATAGGAAACACAGTAGAGTAGAAGAGTGCTCTTTTCTCAAAAGCAGAGTGTGTTTCTTGTAAGGTGAGCTAGCGTTTGTTTCCCAGTCCTAAATGGAGTTGAGTCACATGCAGTTTTTTGTCCTAAGAGCAAGAGTTGTTTTCTGGTAAGACGAGTCACTATTGTGCTCCAATTGCCATACACAGTGCAAATAGCACTCGCGTCTCTTCCCCGCAGGTACAGTGTATTGGACTGAAGAGGAGCTACTGTTCTTGTCAGTTTCCTAAGCAGAGTTGAACTAGATATGGCCCCTGTGTGAAGGAAGCAGAGTTATTATGTTCTGAGCAAGCTCACTGTTCTGGCCCTATAGGAAACACAGTAGCGAAGAAGAGTGCTCTTTTCTCTAAAGCAGAGTGTGTTTCTTGTAAGGCGAGCTCACGTTTGTTTCCCAGTCCTAAATGGAGTTGAGGCACAGGCAGTTTTTGGTCCTATGAGCAAGAGTTGTTTTCTGGTAAGAAGAGTCACTATTGCGCTCCAAATGCCATACACAGTGCAAATAGCACTCGCGTCTGCTCCCAGCAAGCACTGTGTATTGGACTGAATAGGAGCTACTGTTCTTGTCAGTTCCCGAAGCAGAGTTGAACTAGATATGGTCCATGTGTGTAGGAAGCACAGTTCTTGTGTTCTGAGCAAGCTCACTGTTTGGACCCCATAGGAAACACAGTGGAGTAGAAGAGTGCTCTTTTCTCAAAAGCAGAGTGTGTTTCTTGTAAGGCGACCTATTGTTTGTTTCCCAGTCCTAAATTGAGTTGAATCACATGCAGTTTCTATTCCTATGAGCAAGAGTTGTTTTCTGGTAAGAAGAGTCACTATTGCGCTCCCTTTGCCATACACAGGACAAATAGCACTCGCGTGTGTTCCCAGCAAGTACAGTGTATTGGACTGAATTGGAACTACTGTTCTTGTCAGTTTCCTAAGCAGAGTTGAACTACATATGGTCCGTGTGTGTAGGAAGCACAGTTCTTTTGTTCTGAGCAAGCTCACTGTTTGGACCCCATAGGAAACACAGTAGAGAAGAAGAGTGCTCTTTTCTCTAAAGCAAGTGTGTTTCTTGTAAGGCACGCGAGCGTTTGTTTCCCAGTCCTAAATGGCGTTGAATCACATGCAGTTTGTGGTCCTACGAGCAAGAGTTGTTTTCTGGTAGGAAAGTCACTATTGTGCTCCCATTGCCATACACAGTGCAAACAGCACTCGCGTCTGTTCCCAGCAAGTACAGTGTATAGGACTGAAGAGGAGCTACTGTTCTTGTCAGTTTCCTAAGCAGAGTTGAACTAGAAATGGCCCGTGTGTGTAGGAAGCACAGTTCTTTTGTTCTGAGCAAGCTCACTGTTCTGGCCCTATAGGAAACACAGTAGAGTAGATGAGTGCTCTTTTCTCTAAAGCAGAATGTGTTTCTTCTAAGGCGAGCTAACGTTTGTTTCCCAGTCCTAAATGGAGTTGAATCACATACAGTTTCTGGTCCTACGTGCAAGAGTTGTTTTATGGTAAGAAGAGTCACTATTGCGCAGCCATTGTCATACACAGGACAAATAGCCCTGGCGTCTGTTCCCAGCAAGTACCGTGTATTGGACTGAAGAGGATCTACTGTTTTTGTCAGGTTCCTAAGCAGAATTTAACTAGATATGGCCGTGTGTGCAGGAAGCACAGTTCTTTTGTTCTGAGCAAGCTCACTGTTCGGACCCCATAGGAAACACAGTAGAGTAGAAGAGTGCTCTTTTCTCAAAAGCAGAGTGTGTTTCTTGTAAGGCGATCTAGCGTTTGTTTCCCAGTCCTAAATGGAGTTGAGTCACATGCAGGTTTTTGTCCTAAGAGCAAGAGTTGTTTTCTGGTAAGACGAGTCACTATTGTGCTCCATTTGCCATACACAGTTCAAATAGCACTCGCGTCTCTTCCCCGCAAGTACTGTGTATTGGACTGAAGAGGAGCTACTGTTCTTCTCAGTTTCCTAAACAGAGTTGAACTAGATATGGCCATTGTGTGTAGGAAGCACAGTTCTTTTGTTCTGAGCAAGCTCTCTGTTTGGACCCCATAGGAAACACAGTAGAGTAGAAGAGTGCTCTTTTCTCTAAAGCAGAGTGTGTTTCTTGTAAAGCGAGCTGGAGTTTGTTTCCCAGTCATAAATGGAGTTGAATCACATGCAGTTTCTGGTCCTACGAGCAAGAGTTGTTTTCTGGTAAGAAGAGTCACTATTGCGCTGCCATTGCCATACACAGGACAAATAGCACTGGCGTCTGTTCCCAGCAAGTACAGTGTATTGGACTGAAGAGTATGTACTGTTCTTGTCAGGTTCTTAAGCAGAGTTGAACTAGATATGGCCTTGTTTGTAGGAAGCACAGTTTTTTTGTTCTGAGCAAGCTCACTGCTCCGAACACATAGGAAACACAGTAGAGTAGAAGAGTGCTCTTTTCTCTAAAGCAGAGTGTGTTTCTTGTAAAGCGAGCTGGAGTTTGTTTCCCAGTCATAAATGGAGTTGAATCACATGCAGTTTCTGGTCCTACGAGCAAGAGTTGTTTTCTGGTAAGAAGAGTCACTATTGCGCTGCCATTGCCATACACAGGACAAATAGCACTGGCGTCTGTTCCCAGCAAGTACAGTGTATTGGACTGAAGAGTATGTACTGTTCTTGTCAGGTTCCTAAGCAGAGTTGAACTACATATGGTCCGTGTGTGTAGGAAGCACAGTTCTTTTGTTCTGAGCAAGCTCTCTGTTTGGACCCCATAGGAAACACAGTAGAGTAGAAGAGTGCTCTTTTCTCTAAAGCAGAGTGTGTTTCTTGTAAGGCGAGCTAGCGTTTGTTTCCCAGTCCTAAATGGAGTTTAATCACATGCAGTTTCTGGTCCTACGAGCAAGAGTTGTTTTCTGGTAAGGAAAGTCACTATTGCGCTCCCATTGCCATACACAGTGCAAATAGCACTCCCGTCTGTTCCCAGGAAGTACAGTGTATTGGACTGAAGAGGAGCTACTGTTCTTCTCAGTTTCCTAAGCAGAGTTGAACTAGATATGGCCCGTATGTTGAGGAAGCACAGTTCTTTTTTTCTGAGCAAGCTCACTGTTCTGGCCCTATAGGAAACACAGTAGAGGAGAAGAGTGCTCTTTTCTCAAAAGCAGAGTGTGTTTCTTTTAAGGCGAGCTAGAGTTTGTTTCCCAGTCCTAAATGGAGTTGAGTCCCATGCAGTTTTTTGTCCTACGAGCAAGAGTTGTTTTCTGGTAAGACGAGTCACTATTGTGCTCCAATTGCCATACACAGTGCAAATTGCACTCGCGTCTGTTCTCAGCAAGTACAGTGTATCAGACTGAAGAGGAGCTACTGTTCTTGTCAGTTTCCTAAGCAGAGTGGAACTAGATATGGCCCGTGTGTTTAGGAAGCACAGTTATGATGTTCTGAGCAAGCTCACTGTTCTGGCCCTGTAGGAAACACAGCAGAGTAGAAGAGTGTTCTTTTCACTAAAGCAGAGTGTGTTTCTTGTAAGGCGAGCTCGCGTTTGATTCCCGGTCCTAAATGGAGTTGAGTCACATGCAGTTTTTGGTCCTATGAGCAAGAGTTGTTTTCTGGTAAGAAGAGTCACTACTGCGCTCCAAATGCCGTACACAGTGCAAATAGCACTCGCGCCTGTTCCCAGAAAGTACATTGTATTGGACTGAATAGGAGCTACTGTTCTTGTCAGTTTCCTAAGCAGAGTTGAACTAGATATGGGCCATTTGTGTAGGAAGCACAGTTCTTTTGTTCTGAGCAAGCTCACTGTTTGGACCCCATAGGAAACGCAGTAGAGTAGAAGAGTGCTCTTTTCTCAAAAGTAGAGTGTGTTTCTTGTAAGGCGAGCTAGCTTTTGTTCCTAGTCCTAAATGGAGTTGAATCACATGCAGATTGGGGTGCTACGAGCAAGAGTTCTTTTCTGGTAAGGAAAGTCACTATTGTGCACCCATTACCATACACAGTGCAAATAGCACTCGCGTCTTTTCCCAGCAAGTACAGTGTATTGGACTGAATAGGAACTACTGTTCTTGTCAGTTTCCTAAGCAGAGTTGAACTACATATGGTCCGAGTGTGTAGGAAGCACAGTTCTTTTGTTCTGAGCAAGCTCTCTGTTTGGACCCCATAGGAAACACAGTAGAGTAGAAGAGTGCTCTTTTCTCTAAAGCATAGTGTGTTTCTTGTAAGGCGAGCTAGCGTTTGTTTCCCAGTCCTAAATGGAGTTGAATCACATGCAGTTTCTGGTCCTACGAGCAAGAGTTGTTTTCTGGTAAGGAGAGTCACTATTGCGCTCCCATTGCTGTACACAGTGCAAATAGCACTCCCTTGTCTTCCCAGCAATTACAGTGTATTGGACTGAAGAGGAGAGACTCCTCTTCTCAGTTTCCTAAGCAGAGTTGAACTAGATATGGCTCCTGTGTGTAGGAATCACAGTTCTTTTGTTCTGAACAAGCTCACTGTTCTGGCCCTATAGGAAACACAGAAGAGTAGAAGAGTGCTCTTTTCTCAAAAGCAGAGTGTGTTTCTTGTAAGTCGAGATAGAGTTTGTTTCCCAGTCCTAAATGGAGTTGAATCACATGCAGTTTGTGGTGCTATGAGCAAGAGTTGTTTTCTGGTAAGGAAAGTCACTATTGCGCTCCCATTGCCATACACAGTGCAAATAGCACTCCTGTCTGTTCGCAGCAAGTACAGTGTATTGGATAGAAGAGGATCTACTGGTCTTGTCAGATTCCTAAGCAGACTTGAACTAGATATGGCCCTGTGTATAGGAAGCACAGTTTTTTTGTTCTGAGCAAGCTCACTATGGACCACATAGGAAACACAGTAGAGTAGAAGAGTGCTCTTTTCAAAAAAGCAGAGTGTGTTTCTTGTATGGCGAGCTAGCGTTTGTTTCCCAGTCCTAAATGGAGTTGAATCCAATTTAGTTTGTGGTCCTACGAGCAAGAGTTGTTTTCTGGAAAGGAAAGTCACTATTGCGCTCCCATTGCCATACACAGTGCAAATAGCCCTCCCGTCTGTTCCCAGTAAGTACAGTGTATTGGACTGAAGAGGAGAGACTGCTCTTCTCAGTTTCCTAAGCAGAGTTGAACTAGATATGGCCCATGTGTGTAGGAAGCACAGTTCTTTTGTTCTGAGTAAGCTCATTGTTCTGGCCCTATAGGAAACACAATTGAGTAGAAGAGTGCTCTTTTCTCAAAAGCAGAGTGTGTTTCTTGTAAGGCGAGCTAGAGTTTGTTTCCCAGTCCTAAATGGAGTTGAGTCCCATGCAGTTTTTTGTCCTACGAGCAAGAGTTGTTTTCTGGTAAGAAGAGTCACTACTGTGCCCCATTGCCATACACAGTGCAAATAGCACTCGCGTCTGTTCTCAGCAAGTAAAGTGTATCGGACTGAAGAGGAGCTACTGTTCTTGTCAGTTTCCTAAGCAGAGTTGAACTACATATGGTTCATGTGTGTAGGAAGCACAGTTCTTTTGTTCTGAGCAAGCTCACTGTTTGGACCCCATAGGAAACACAGTAGAGAAGAAGAGTTCTCTTTTCTCTAAAGCAAGTGTGTTTCTTGTAAGGCGCGCGAGCGTTTGTTTCCCAGTCCTAAATGGCGTTGAATCACATGCAGTTTGTGGTCCTACGAGCAAGAGTTGTTTTCTGGTAGGAAAGTCACTATTGCGCTCCCATTGCCATACACAGTGCAAACAGCACTCGCGTCTGTTCCCAGCAAGTACAGTGTATAGGACTGAAGAGGAGCTACTGTTCTTGTCAGTTTCCTAAGCAGAGTTGAACTAGAAATGGCCCGTGTGTGTAGGAAGCACAGTTCTTTTGTTCTGTGCAAGCTCACTGTTCTGGCCCTATAGGAAACACAGTAGAGTAGATGAGTGCTCTTTTCTCTAAAGCAGAATGTGTTTCTTGTAAGGCGAGCTAGCGTTTGTTTCCCAGTCCTAAATGGAGTTGAATCACATACAGTTTCTGGTCCTACGTGCAAGAGTTGTTTTATGGTAAGAAGAGTCACTGTTGCGCAGCCATTGTCATACACAGGACAAATAGCCCTGGCGTCTGTTCCCAGCAAGTACAGTGTATTGGACTGAAGAGGATCTACTGTTTTTGTCAGGTTCCTAAGCAGAATTGAACTAGATATGGCCGTGTGTGCAGGAAGCACAGTTCTTTTGTTCTGAGCAAGCTCACTGTTCGGACCCCATAGGAAACACAGTAGAGTAGAAGAATGCTCTATTCTCAAAAGCAGAGTGTGTTTCTTGTAAGGCGAGCTAGCGTTTGTTTCCCAGTCCTAAATGGAGTTGAGTCACATGCAGGTTTTTGTCCTAAGAGCAAGAGTTGTTTTCTGGTAAGACGAGTCACTATTGTGCTCCATTTGCCATACACAGTGCAAATAGCACTCGCGTCTCTTCCCCGCAAGTACTGTGTATTGGACTGAAGAGGAGCTACTGTTCTTCTCAGTTTCCTAAACCGAGTTGAACTAGATATGGCCATTGTGTGTAGGAAGCACAGTTCTTTTGTTCTGAGCAAGCTCTCTGTTTGGACCCCATAGGAAACACAGTAGAGTAGAAGAGTGCTCTTTTCTCTAAAGCAGAGTGTGTTTCTTGTAAAGCGAGCTGGAGTTTGTTTCCCAGTCATAAATGGAGTTGAATCACATGCAGTTTCTGGTCCTACGAGCAAGAGTTGTTTTCTGGTAAGAAGAGTCAGTATTGCGCTGCCATTGCCATACACAGGACAAATAGCACTGGCGTCTGTTCCCAGCAAGTACAGTGTATTGGACTGAAGAGTATGTACTGTTCTTGTCAGGTTCCTAAGCAGACTTGAACTAGATATGGCCCTGTGTATAGGAAGCACAGTTTTTTTGTTCTGAGCAAGCTCACTATGGACCACATAGGAAACACAGTAGAGTAGAAGAGTGCTCTTTTCTCAAAAGCAGAGTGTGTTTCTTGTAAGGCGAGATAGAGTTTGTTTCCCAGTCCTAAATGGAGTTGAGTCACATGCAGTTTTTTGTCCTATGAGCAAGAGTTGTTTTCTGGTAAGAAGAGTCACTATTGTGCCCCATTGCCATACACAGTGCAAATAGCACTCGCGTCTGTTCTCAGCAAGTAAAGTGTATCGGACTGAAGAGGAGCTACTGTTCTTGTCAGTTTCCTAAGCAGAGTTGAACTACATATGGTTCATGTGTGTAGGAAGCACAGTTCTTTTGTTCTGAGCAAGCTCACTGTTTGGACCCCATAGGAAACACAGTAGAGAAGAAGAGTGCTCTTTTCTCTAAAGCAAGTGTGTTTCTTGTAAGGCGCGCGAGCGTTTGTTTCCCAGTCCTAAATGGCGTTGAATCACATGCAGTTTGTGGTCCTACGAGCAAGAGTTGTTTACTGGTAGGAAAGTCACTATTGCGCTCCCATTGCAATACACAGTGCAAACAGCACTCGCGTCTGTTCCCAGCAAATACAGTGTATAGGACTGAAGAGGAGCTACTGTTCTTGTCAGTTTCCTAAGCAGAG
Organism: Peromyscus eremicus; assembly: GCF_949786415.1. NCBI lineage: Eukaryota > Metazoa > Chordata > Mammalia > Rodentia > Cricetidae > Peromyscus > Peromyscus eremicus. The sequence continues at coordinate 89,161 of NW_026735858.1, forward strand.
TTGAACTAGAAATGGCCCGTGTGTGTAGGAAGCACAGTTCTTTTGTTCTGTGCAAGCTCACTGTTCTGGCCCTATAGGAAACACAGTAGAGTAGATGAGTGCTCTTTTCTCTAAAGCAGAATGTGTTTCTTGTAAGGCGAGCTAACGTTTGTTTCCCAGTCCTAAATGGAGTTGAATCACATACAGTTTCTGGTCCTACGTGCAAGAGTTGTTTTATGGTAAGAAGAGTCACTGTTGCGCAGCCATTGTCATACACAGGACAAATAGCCCTGGCGTCTGTTCCCAGCAAGTACAGTGTATTGGACTGAAGAGGATCTACTGTTTTTGTCAGGTTCCTAAGCAGAATTGAACTAGATATGGCCGTGTGTGCAGGAAGCACAGTTCTTTTGTTCTGAGCAAGCTCTCTGTTTGGACCCCATAGGAAACACAGTAGAGTAGAAGAGTGCTCTTTTCTCTAAAGCAGAGTGTGTTTCTTGTAAGCCGAGCTAGCGTTTGTTTCCCAGTCCTAAATGGAGTTGAATCACATGCAGTTTCTGGTCCTACGAGCAAGAGTTGTTTTCTGGTAAGGAAAGTCACTATTGCGCTCCCATTGCCATACACAGTGCAAATAGCACTCCCGTCTGTTCCCAGGAAGTACAGTGTATTGGACTGAAGAGGAGCTACTGTTCTTCTCAGTTTCCTAAGCAGAGTTGAACTAGATATGGCCCGTATGTTGAGGAAGCACAGTTCTTTTTTTCTGAGCAAGCTCACTGTTCTGGCCCTATAGGAAACACAGTAGAGGAGAAGAGTGCTCTTTTCTCAAAAGCAGAGTGTGTTTCTTTTAAGGCGAGCTAGAGTTTGTTTCCCAGTCCTAAATGGAGTTGAGTCCCATGCAGTTTTTTGTCCTACGAGCAAGAGTTGTTTTCTGGTAAGACGAGTCACTATTGTGCTCCAATTGCCATACACAGTGCAAATAGCACTCGCGTCTGTTCTCAGCAAGTACAGTGTATCAGACTGAAGAGGAGCTACTGTTCTTGTCAGTTTCCTAAGCAGAGTGGAACTAGATATGGCCCGTGTGTTTAGGAAGCACAGTTATGATGTTCTGAGCAAGCTCACTGTTCTGGCCCTGTAGGAAACACAGCAGAGTAGAAGAGTGTTCTTTTCACTAAAGCAGAGTGTGTTTCTTGTAAGGCGAGCTCGCGTTTGATTCCCGGTACTAAATGGAGTTGAGTCACATGCAGTGTTTGGTCCTATGAGCAAGAGTTGTTTTCTGGTAAGAAGAGTCACTATTGCGCTCCAAATGCCATACACAGTGCAAATAGCACTCGCGCCTGTTCCCAGAAAGTACATTGTATTGGACTGAATAGGAGCTACTGTTCTTGTCAGTTTCCTAAGCAGAGTTGAACTAGATATGGGCCATTTGTGTAGGAAGCACAGTTCTTTTGTTCTGAGCAAGCTCACTGTTTGGACCCCATAGGAAACGCAGTAGAGTAGAAGAGTGCTCTTTTCTCAAAAGCAGAGTGTGTTTCTTGTAAGGCGAGCTAGCGTTTGTTTCCTAGTCCTAAATGGAGTTGAATCACATGCAGACTGTGGTGCTACGAGCAAGAGTTGTTTTCTGGTAAGGAAAGTCACTATTGCGCTCCCATTGCCGTACACAGTGCAAATAGCACTCCCTTGTCTTCCCAGCAATTACAGTGTATTGGACTGAATAGGAACTACTGTTCTTGTCAGTTTCCTAAGCAGAGTTGAACTAGATATGGCCCCTGTGTGTAGGAATCACAGTTCTTTTGTTCTGAACAAGCTCACAGTTCTGGCCCTATAGGAAACACAGAAGAGTAGAGGAGTGCTCTTTTCTCAAAAGCAGAGTGTGTTTCTTGTAAGTCGACATAGAGTTTGTTTCCCAGTCCTAAATGGAGTTGAATCACATGCAGTTTGTGGTGCTACGAGCAAGAGTCGTTTTCTGGTAAGGAAAGTCACTATTGCGCTCCCATTGCCATACACAGTGCAAATAGCACTCCTGTCTGTTCGCAGCAAGTACAGTGTATTGGATAGAAGAGGATCTACTGTTCTTGTCAGGTTCCTAAGCAGACTTGAACTAGATATGGCCCTGTGTATAGGAAGCACAGTTTTTTTGTTCTGAGCAAGCTCACTATGGACCACATAGGAAACACAGTAGAGTAGAAGAGTGCTCTTTTCTCAAAAGCAGAGTGTGTTTCTTGTATGGCAAGCTAGTGTTTGTTTCCCAGTCCTAAATGGAGTTGAATCCAATTTAGTTTGTGGTCCTACGAGCAAGAGTTGTTTTCTGGAAAGGAAAGTCACTATTGCGCTCCCATTGCCATACACAGTGCAAATAGCCCTCCCGTCTGTTCCCAGTAAGGACAGTGTATTGGACTGAAGAGGAGAGACTGCTCTTCTCAGTTTCCCAAGCAGAGTTGAACTAGATATGGCCCGTGTGTGTAGGAAGCACAGTTCTTTTGTTCTGAGTAAGCTCATTGTTCTGGCCCTATAGGAAACACAATTGAGTAGAAGAATGCTCTATTCTCAAAAGCAGAGCGTGTTTCTTGTAAGGCGAGATAGAGTTTGTTTCCCAGTCCTAAATGGAGTTGAGTCACATGCAGTTTTTTGTCCTACGAGCAAGAGTTGTTTTCTGGTAAGAAGAGTCACTATTGTGCCCCATTGCCATACACAGTGCAAATAGCACTCGCGTCTGTTCTCAGCAAGTAAAGTGTATCGGACTGAAGAGGAGCTACTGTTCTTGTCAGTTTCCTAAGCAGAGTTGAACTACATATGGTTCATGTGTGTAGGAAGCACAGTTCTTTTGTTCTGAGCAAGCTCACTGTTTGGACCCCATAGGAAACACAGTAGAGAAGAAGAGTGCTCTTTTCTCTAAAGCAAGTGTGTTTCTTGTAAGGCGCGCGAGCGTTTGTTTCCCAGTCCTAAATGGCGTTGAATCACATGCAGTTTGTGGTCCTACGAGCAAGAGTTGTTTTCTGGTAGGAAAGTCACTATTGCGCTCCCATTGCAATACACAGTACAAACAGCACTCGCGTCTGTTCCCAGCAAGTACAGTGTATAGGACTGAAGAGGAGCTACTGTTCTTGTCAGTTTCCTAAGCAGAGTTGAACTAGAAATGGCCCGTGTGTGTAGGAAGCACAGTTCTTTTGTTCTGAGCAAGCTCACTGTTCTGGCCCTATATGAAACACAGTAGAGTAGATGAGTGCTCTTTTCTCTAAAGCAGAATGTGTTTCTTGTAAGGCGAGCTAACGTTTGTTTCCCAGTCCTAAATGGAGTTGAATCACATACAGTTTCTGGTCCTACGTGCAAGAGTTGTTTTATGGTAAGAAGAGTCACTATTGCGCAGCCATTGTCATACACAGGACAAATAGCCCTGGCGTCTGTTCCCAGCAAGTACAGTGTATTGGACTGAAGAGGATCTACTGTTTTTGTCAGGTTCCTAAGCAGAATTGAACTAGATATGGCCGTGTGTGCAGGAAGCACAGTTCTTTTGTTCTGAGCAAGCTCACTGTTCGGACCCCATAGGAAACACAGTAGAGTAGAAGAATGCTCTTTTCTCAAAAGCAGAGTGTGTTTCTTGTAAGGCGAGCTAGCGTTTGTTTCCCAGTCCTAAATGGAGTTGAGTCACATGCAGGTTTTTGTCCTAAGAGCAAGAGTTGTTTTCTGGTAAGACGAGTCACTATTGTGCTCCATTTGCCATACACAGTGCAAATAGCACTCGCGTCTCTTCCCCGCAAGTACTGTGTATTGGACTGAAGAGGAGCTACTGTTCTTCTCAGTTTCCTAAACAGAGTTGAACTAGATATGGCCATTGTGTGTAGGAAGCACAGTTCTTTTGTTCTGAGCAAGCTCTCTGTTTGGACCCCATAGGAAACACAGTAGAGTAGAAGAGTGCTCTTTTCTCTAAAGCAGAGTGTGTTTCTTGTAAAGCGAGCTGGAGTTTGTTTCCCAGTCATAAATGGAGTTGAATCACATGCAGTTTCTGGTCCTACGATCAAGAGTTGTTTTCTGGTAAGAAGAGTCACTATTGCGCTGCCATTGCCATACACAGGACAAATAGCACTGGCGTCTGTTCCCAGCAAGTACAGTGTATTGGACTGAAGAGTATGTACTGTTCTTGTCAGGTTCTTAAGCAGAGTTGAACTAGATATGGCCGTGTTTGTAGGAAGCACAGTTTTTTTGTTCTGAGCAAGCTCACTGCTCCGAACACATAGGAAACACAGTAGAGTAGAAGAGTGCTCTTTTCTCAAAAGCAGAGTGTGTTTCTTGGAAGGCGAGCTAGCGTTTGTTTCCCAGTCCTAAATGGAGTTGAGTCACATGCAGTTTTTGTCCTACGAGCAAGAGTTGTTTTCTGGTAAGGAAAGTCAATATTGTGCTCTCATTGCCATACACAGTGCAAATAGCACTCGCGTCTGTTCCCAGCAAATACAGTGTATTGGTCTGAAGAGGAGCTACTGTTCTTGTCAGGTTCCTAAGCAGAGTTGAACTACATATGGTCCGTGTGTGTAGGAAGCACAGTTCTTTTGTTCTGAGCAAGCTCTCTGTTTGGACCCCATAGGAAACACAGTAGAGTAGAAGAGTGCTCTTTTCTCTAAAGCAGAGTGTGTTTCTTGTAAGGCGAGCTAGCGTTTGTTTCTCAGTCCTAAATGGAGTTGAATCACATGCAGTTTCTGGTCCTACAAGCAAGAGTTGTTTTCTGGTAAGGAAAGTCACTATTGCGCTCCCATTGCCATACACAGTGCAAATAGCACTCCCGTCTGTTCCCAGGAAGTACAGTGTATTGGACTGAAGAGGAGCTACTGTTCTTCTCAGTTTCCTAAGCAGAGTTGAACTAGATATGGCCCGTATGTTGAGGAAGCACAGTTCTTTTTTTCTGAGCAAGCTCACTGTTCTGGCCCTATAGGAAACACAGTAGAGGAGAAGAGTGCTCTTTTCTCAAAAGCAGAGTGTGTTTCTTTTAAGGCGAGCTAGAGTTTGTTTCCCAGTCCTAAATGGAGTTGAGTCCCATGCAGTTTTTTGTCCTACGAGCAAGAGTTGTTTTCTGGTAAGACGAGTCACTATTGTGCTCCAATTGCCATACACAGTGCAAATAGCACTCGCGTCTGTTCTCAGCAAGTACAGTGTATCAGACTGAAGAGGAGCTACTGTTCTTGTCAGTTTCCTAAGCAGAGTGGAACTAGATATGGCCCGTGTGTTTAGGAAGCACAGTTATGATGTTCTGAGCAAGCTCACTGTTCTGGCCCTGTAGGAAACACAGCAGAGTAGAAGAGTGTTCTTTTCACTAAAGCAGAGTGTGTTTCTTGTAAGGCGAGCTCGCGTTTGATTCCCGGTACTAAATGGAGTTGAGTCACATGCAGTGTTTGGTCCTATGAGCAAGAGTTGTTTTCTGGTAAGAAGAGTCACTATTGCGCTCCAAATGCCGTACACAGTGCAAATAGCACTCGCGCCTGTTCCCAGAAAGTACATTGTATTGGACTGAATAGGAGCTACTGTTCTTGTCAGTTTCCTAAGCAGAGTTGAACTAGATATGGGCCATTTGTGCAGGAAGCACAGTTCTTTTGTTCTGAGCAAGCTCACTGTTTGGACCCCATAGGAAACGCAGTAGAGTAGAAGAGTGCTCTTTTCTCAAAAGCAGAGTGTGTTTCTTGTAAGGCGAGCTAGCGTTTGTTTCCTAGTCCTAAATGGAGTTGAATCACATGCAGATTGTGGTGCTACGAGCAAGAGTTGTTTTCTGGTAACGAAAGTCACTATTGTGCACCCATTACCATACACAGTGCAAATAGCACTCGCGTCTGTTCCCAGCAAGTACAGTGTATTGGACTGAATAGGAACTACTGTTCTTGTCAGTTTCCTAAGCAGAGTTGAACTACATATGGTCCGAGTGTGTAGGAAGCACAGTTCTTTTGTTCTGAGCAAGCTCTCTGTTCGGACCCCATAGGAAACACAGTAGAGTAGAAGAGTGCTCTTTTCTCTAAAGCATAGTGTGTTTCTTGTAAGGCGAGCTAGCGTTTGTTTCCCAGTCCTAAATGGAGTTGAATCACATGCAGTTTCTGGTCCTACGAGCAAGAGTTGTTTTCTGGTAAGGAAAGTCATTATTGGACTCCCATTGCCATACACAGTGCAAATAGCCCTCCTGTCTGTTCCCAGTAAGTACAGTGTATTGGACTGAAGAGGAGAGACTGCTCTTCTCAGTTTCCTAAGCAGAGTTGAACAAGAAATGGCCCGTGTGTGTAGGAATCACAGTTCTTTTGTTCTGAGTAAGCTCATTGTTCTGGGCTTATAGGAAACACAATTGAGTAGAGGAGTGCTCTTTTCTCAAAAGCAGAGTGTGTTTCTTGTAAGGCGAGATAGACTTTGTTTCCCAGTCCTAAATGGAATTGAGTCACATGCAGTTTTTGTCCTGTGAGCAAGAGTTGTTTTCTGGTAAGACGAGTCACTATTGTGCCCCATTGCGATACACAGTGCAAATAGCACTCGCGTCTGTTCTCAGCAAGTAAAGTGTATCGGACTGAAGAGGAGCTACTGTTCTTGTCAGTTTCCTAAGCAGAGTTGAACTACATATGGTTCATGTGTGTAGGAAGCACAGTTCTTTTGTTCTGTGCAAGCTCACTGTTTGGACCCCATAGGAAACACAGTAGAGTAGAAAGTGCTCTTTTCTCTAAAGCAGAGTGTGTTTCTTGTAAGTCGAGCTAGCGTTTCTTTCCCAGTGTGAAATGGAGTTGAATCACATGCAGTTTCTGGTCCTACGAGGAAGAGTTGTTTTCTGGTAAGGAAAGTCACTATTGTGCTCCCATTGCCAAACATAGTGCAAATAGCACTCCCGTTTGTTCCCAGCATGTACAGTGTATTGGACTGAAGAGGTTCCACTGTTCTTGTCAGTTTCCTAAGCAGAATTGAACTAGATATGGCCGTGTATGTAGGAAGCACAGTTCTTTTGTTCTGAGCAAGCTCTCTGTTCTGGCCCTATAGGAAACACAGTAGAGTAGAAGAGTGCTCTTTTCTCAAAAGCAGAGTGTGTTTCTTGTAAGGCGAGCTAGCGTTTGTTTACCAGTCCTAAATGAGTTGAGTCACATGCAGTTTTTGGTCCTACCAGCAAAAGTTGTTTTCTGGTAAGGAAAGTCACTATTGCGCTCCCTTTGCCATACACAGTGCAAATAGCACTCGCGTCTGTTTCCAGCAAGTACAGTGTATTAGTCTGAAGAGGAGCTACTGTTCTTGTCAGTTTCCTAAGCAGAGTTGAACTAGATACAGCCCGTGTGTGTAGGAAACACAGTTCTTTTGTTCTGAGCAAGCTCACTGTTCGGACCCCATAGGAAACACAGTAGAGTAGAAGAGTGCTCTTTTCTCAAAAGCAGAGTGTGTTTCTTGTAAGGTGAGCTAGCGTTTGTTTCCCAGTCCTAAATGGAATTGAATCCCGTGCAGATTCTGGTCCTATGAGCAAGAGTTTTTTTCTGGTAATAAGAGTCACTATTGGGCTCCCATTGCCATACACAGTGCATATAGCACTGGCGTCTGTTCCCTGCATGTACAGAGTATTGGACTGAAGATGAGCTACTGTTCTTGTCAGTTTCCTAAGCAGAGTTAAACTAGATATGGCCCCTGTGTGTAGGAAGCACAGTTCTTTTGTTCTGAGTAAGTTCACTGTTCTGGCCCTATAGGAAACACATTAGAGTAGAAGAGTGGTCTTTTCTCAAAAGCAGAGTGTGTTTCTTGTAAGGCGAGCTTGCGTTTCTTTCCCAGGACTAAATGGAGTTGAGTCACATGCAGTTTCTGGTCCTATGAGCAAGAGTTGTTTTCTGGTAAGAAGAGTCACTATTGCGCTCCCATTGTCATACACAGGGCAAAT